>NC_031775.1:5908293-6039089 GCF_001522545.3 Parus major | reverse complement strand
GACACCCCTGACACAGCCCCAGGACCCAGCTCCAGGGCCCAGCCCCAGGACCCCGGGACACCCCGGACCCAGCCCCAGGGCCCAGCCCCAGGGCCCCGGGACACCCACGCTGTTCCCGGCTCAGCCCCGTGTCCCCACGGCTGCCCGGGGCCGCAGAGTTCCTCACTGATCTCAGCTCCGTGAGAGCAGGCGGCTTTTAAACACCATTTGTCGCTAGGATCTCTACACGTAGTTAAGTGGCTGCATTAAATAGACAACAGCAACACGTTCCTCGCTGAGGGCTGTATGGAGCAGGGTAAGTCTAATCGGGGGCTGAAGATTGAAGGCAAATGTGAATAATCTTTATCCCAATGTCTCCTACAAAGCAGACTCTGATCAGCATTTTTGCTGATAAAATTGAGCTATAAATATGAAAGGCAATTTTAAGGAGAAAAACTTAAAATACAGCGGTAGATTAGTGAAACTTGAAACAAATGTAACACTAAAAAGTGCAATAAAAAAATGCCAATTTGTTGCATCTTCTAGAGATGAGAGTCACAAAGTAATAAAAGTAAAGTACGTGCCAAGTATGATCAAGGTTAAAGTGACACCAAGGCTCATTTGTTTCAGTTCCTCTGCCTTCTGAAATCCTTTTTTAAATCTTAAGGCTTCAGTGACATCTGCTGTTGAAGACCTATTTAATTAATTAGTTGTAATTTAACAGATATTCCTTCTAAGTGAATTCTTCTTACATGGAGTTTCTACTATTCAACTATATTTGCAAAGATTCCTGCCACAACTTTTTAATCTGATCAAAAAAACCTCTGAAACTGAGCTCTGTTGTTGTCCTATTCATCCCACAAAGTGTTAAATCACTCTTGCCTTTTTAAAGCAACAAAATTTTTCTCCCTGCCTTGTTCCTGCCCTCCCTCCCAATTTTAATGCATGGAGATTGCATTAAATGTGTTTAACTGACAATAAAGCTGTTCCCAATGTGCTCAAATCCCTTGGTGCAATACCAAGACGGAGTCTATGATCAAAAAGCAGCCATGACAAGAGGAAACATGATCCTAAAGCTTTGTAAACTAATGCTTCTGTGCTCTCATAGTAGCCTTTAAAGAGTGGAAAAGAATTAATCTGTGGCTCCCTTTCATGTGTGACTTTAATGCTTCCAAGAGCAGAACAGAAAGCCTTTAGTCCAAGCAGTTCAAGAAATGCTTAAAGTAAGGCTAAAAGTCTGATTCTTCACCTCAGGGCAGAGACGGAATTATTCAGAATTAAACTCCCTGCACTGCAAGTCACACCTCCAGTTATTGTGATATGGTGATTTCTATCCTGGATCAAAGGTGTTGTGTCAGCATAATACTCCAAGAACAAAACATGGGCTAGCAGTAGACAGGATGCTGCTGTTTAGCTGCATCTTTTTCTTGCCATTCTGAAAGAGAACCCTTTGTCACATTTAAGTTGATGGCCTGTGATGCACTGGAGTTAAGGTCACAGAGTTGGGCTCCATAATTTTGCATCCTGCTGCTTCTGCTGTAAAATTTGCTGCATGAAGTTGAGTAAGGCACAAAGTGAAACCTTCAGAACCATGCAACACTTCTGGATGTTCACATCAGATAGCAGATTTGTCTTGCAGAAGTGTCCCCAGAGCAGCAACAGAAGAGACAGGAACCTGGCAGTGGTTTGCCCTTTAGCTCTTTAGACCCAGGTCTGTCAAGTTGCTCACCCAGAAATGTGAGTGCTCAGCACTAAAGTGCCCCTTGGCAATACAAATCTCCCGTCCCATTTCACACAGGTGCTGTGCTTGACACAGGAATTCCCCCCTGTTTGGGCCCTGTTTGTTGGTGTTACAATTGCTGGTTTGTTGGTATTGAGCTGTCAATAATAAAAGGTAAAATGTGATGTAAAATCTGAACTACTACAGCCCAAAGCAGAAAGGGACTTTTTAATTTTATTTCATCAAAACATTCCACAGGTTAGAAGTGACACTTGAAGGACTGAAATCAAGCAGCCAAGGGGAAACCTGCCAGTGCCTCACCAGACTTTCAGTCCTGCACATCACTGTAAGCTAGTGGGGTTTAAACAGTTACTAAACATAGGATTGTATTTATTTCTGGTCATTTTTAAACTGTGGCTGTGACTGAAACATCCTTTCTCTTGAGCATTTTGACCTTGGATACAGCTGTAGTAAACAGAACTAGTTGAACTTAATGTTTTTTCCTCACCTGGAAGGGATCCAGGTCAAATTTTAGCACCATTTGGAGATGCTTAAGAATTCCTGTACAGCTGCCTAGGCAGAGCAGGGTCCAAGGATGTGAAAAATAACTGACTCAGGAAGAGAGACCTCTCTGCTAAAGAGGTAAGCATCAGCAATCCATAAATTTAAACAACTGAACTAAGTGGGGTAGAGAATCTGAACTCCACTTTAGCTAATCCTCTTAGGAAAAAAATGATGAACAGTGTAGAATTACATAGAATAAAAAATAAAGGAGGAAAAAAAAAGAGTAGTCTCTGTCTTCCTGAACTGTTTTTACAATGTACTTTAAAGTTGGCTACATTATGCATTGCTATATACTATTTAATTTAAAAGCCATGTTTTCCATAAGACTTTTTGCCAATATTTACCAACTGAAAAAAGCTGCTTTGATATAAAAAGTTTACTCTAAGGTTATTTCCCTATTTTTGGTATCGAGACCACGCATGTGTTGTACCAGTGTGAGGTTTCTCTTGCACAGAATAAGCAAATATTGCTCAGTTTATATTTTGGACCTTGTCCCTTCTTTAATGAAGTATTGATAGTGTTTTTACTTATTTATATTTCTATTAGGTTTCTTAGCCAAAAATTACAAACTTATATTTCAAAAAAAAAAAAAAAAAAGAAAAAAAGATATTGTTTCTTATTCTTAAACTAAACATTTATTCTTATTCTCAAATATCATATTCTAACATACAAGGTCTAATTAGCAATATCCTATTAGTATTATTTAACATTCTGCTAAGTCATATGATACATTATCCAAGAAATTTCTTCCACATTTGGACTGTATCAAAGTCTTCCATAACTGATTTGTTTTTTCCATTTCAGAAACAGAAGTGGGATATGGATGATAATAATAAATACATCATCTAAAATTCCTGAAATAGCTCCAAAATAGCATATAGATCCCAAAAACCCCATATTTCAGCTTATATGGCAGTAGATTTTCATTATCAAATAGTTTACAGTGAGTTCAAGTCAGACTTTTCAACATATGTTCTTCCTTAAATAACCTTCATAAGCAATTAAAGACTTCATCCATAAGTGGAATACTTAAACACAAAGTCTCTGATTATCACCAAGACGTTGACTGCTAATCGCACATTTTCATTAAAGTGAAACATTCCAAGGTTGACTTGGCACAAGCCACTGCAAAACTGCAACTCTTCCTTTCATTTTTTCAGGACCCCATGGGACTCCAGCTGGGAGTACCTGGTGACAGTCCTTCATCCCATCCCTGATTCCATGTCCCCCACAGCCAGGCACAAAGGAAGCCAGGCTACTTCAGTACTTGCTAAGAGCTCAGAGTGCAGTAGGACACTGTCCCCCGATAGCTGGGAAGGGGCTGAATACAGAGGTGGGTAAAACTTGGAGGTTTGTTGTGAACCCTTGCCCTCATTTACCCAGCTGGTTTAAACACTCCTACCCCCTTCAGCATCTGCTGTAGTTGATGTGAAAAGCCTCCCTTTGCTTTTCTGCTCCCTTGCAGTTGTGCCCCAAAGTTATCATCTCCTTTGAAATGGCTTAAACACTCTTTTCAGTCCTTTGATACGGGATCAGAGGAGATGATGCTATGCCAATACCTGTTCAAGCTCAAGACCACCCAAACCAATCCATGAGTCTGAGCAATGAAGACTGGCATTTTCACCTGAATGAAATGTTAGTTCTATTACTTGCAAGTGATTGAATATGAAATAACAAGTACCTAAAGTTTCCAGCTACTACATTTATGATAATTCTTTACTGCAATTCACCCAAACACTACGATGACCTAAATGGGAATTAAAATGATTGCCCTGCGGAAACCCAGCTCGCTCCCATTTGTGTGATAGACTGAAGTTTGAAACGCCACAGTCCTAGAAACACCCTTGAGCACACATTTTTTAAAAGGCTGGAAGGAACAGATGGCTTTTGAACCCTGATGCTATTGGTGCTGTCGGCATGATGGAGCACTATACTCTCATTTGTACTGATTGGGGTCAAATCAGCTCTAGCCTGTAATTTACCCTAACCACTGAGTCCTTTTTTCTAATTAGAATATCTGTCATTACCTATTCATTCAGTAATGATAACCTACTGAACTCTAATGAATCAATCCCATCTGCCTTGCTGTGCATATCCTCAGCCAGGCCATTTTGTTGCTCAGAACCGAAAGAATTCACTGTGGCCCTAAGGCCAGCAATCACAAGTGCTGCTCCTTGTATGGGGATGTAAATGAAGCAGTTATCCCAGGTTGAGCTGTGATTTTCTGCAGGATTTTATCACTGGAAGGTTTGTAAGGTCATTCCCTTGAGAATCTTTGACAGTCTGCAAAGCTAAACATGAAATACAAAAGCACAGGTGGTATGAGGAAACAGAGATACAATGAAAAAGGATTGAGGAATTAGGAAATGAGGAATAAGGAAATGAGAAAGGAATAAGGAAAAAGAGATACAATAACAGAGAGCACAATGGAACTGATGAAGGTGCCAAGTATCTTAGGCCTAATCAAACAGAAACCATGGGAGAGACAGACACAGATCACAGCTCCCTGGGGTCGAAGTGACCAAGAGATATGTTGTGAAACTTTGTAATGATTACCAGGAAACTGATATTATGAAGAATGTGTGACCAATGGGGAATTGTTACCAAAAATAGAACGCTATATAAGTGCATACAAGTAAAACCCTATACAAATGCCTTGTATACTCAATAAAACTGGCTTCTGATCTCAACTCGGATGTCCCCATCTCCCAATCACCTATAAGGTGCTGTTCTTAAGCTGAGAATTGATGGCCTTGTGTGAAGAAGAGAGCTATAGTCCATCTAAACCCAAACTTTCAACTCCAATCAGTTCATACATTATAGCCAAATTCTCCCAGCTTTGACACCTGATTTAGATCAGAGGCATCTGAGCATCACCCCAACAGGTAACAGATGTGATCCTGGCAGTTTACACACTGATGTTCAGAGCCCTCACAGGGAAATTATATCCTGGAATGCTGCTGGAATAGTTCATTTTATCCTACCAAAGATGCCTTCCAGGCAGGAAAGCTGTGGAAGGCCCACGTGCCATGTGTTAAGCTCAAAAACAATTTGGAAACTGCTGCTTATTTAAAGAGCATTTAACTACTGATTCCAGCTCATTCTGCCATGGACAGGAGCATTTTGCAGGATAAAGAGGACAACAGCAGTCAGATTACTAACATTGCATCTGGTTTAAAAACAGTTTTCACAGGTCTACATTTTTGGGTAGAAGATATTTGCTGCATTTTTTCCCTCCATTAATTGTGCATATCAATTCACTTTATTGCCTTACATTTTTTCCCTTCATACTTCTCTTCTTGCTTTCATGCACAACTTGCTGCTTCTTTCTGTGTTGAAGAAGGCTCATGAATTAACCAAATGGATTCAAAATTTCTAGAAACCATTATGTATTTGATACCTGCACTGACTGCAGTGCAGGAGGCTGTGTTTTTATGGAAGAGGTCTGCACATCCCCATTGTTTTGCAATGGAACATTATCAGCAGCTGCAACAAGAGAGTTTCAGGGAATCTGGAGACCATGGCCATGTTTCTTGAACCCAAACCACTGGCCATGCATTTGCCTCCTGAAAGGATGGCAAAGAAAGCACATGCACCTTTCTAAATGATGCTTTTAAATTTTTCCCCATCAGTAGTATTTTACTGTAAAACTGTACAGCAGCTGTAGAGGAGCAGGGAGGCAGCGTGAACTGGGAAAATGATTGATAGATTGGGAGAATTTAAAAATAATCCTTATTCTTGATTCATTAATTCAGAAAAAAATCCTTATCCATTAACTCAGAGAAGATCCCAGGTGTCTGAATGAGTTACAACTCGCAGCAGAGCTGCACAGAAGTTGCTTACTTGTGCGTATCAGCAGTGGCAGAAAAAATCTGCTTTGATCAGCCTCACAAGACCTTTATGGGAATATTCTCTTTCCTCATGAGGATGTTCTGTGACACACAGCCTAGTTATGCTGGCAAGAAGATGTGAAGTCTCAAGACTGGCTGCTCTGTGCTGGCCTGCAATTGGCCTGGTGGCTGAGAGGGAGGGTTGATTAAATTGTTACACTCTTTTGGCTAAAACACAATTGGGCTGAATTTATATGCAGCTCAAGAGTGAAAAGAGATGCTTCTAGCTTTTCAAGTTCATTGTAATTCACCCTAAATGAATCACCTCTATCATTTCCCAAGGGAAAGTCCTAGGAACATTCAGCTTGACAGGTCACACGTTTTCTGACCAATGCTGTGCTGCTAGATCTTAGCAAGAAACTCATATTTAGTTTCCAGGTCCTGATATTTGGTTCTGGAGCAAGAAGAACAAAAGGCTTGTTTCTGGATTTCTCCGCTGGCAGTCAGTGATCTGCCAATAAGACACAGATGCAACAACAACCCCCATGTATTTTGTCAGGATCAGACTGATGAGCAACTGGAATTCTGTAGTGACAGATTCCATACCAAGTTCTCCAGAAGGGATACACCAGGGATGCATTTTTGTAGGAAGGGATATTAGATAAGTGCTGGCCAGCTGTCCTGAGGCTCTCCTGGGTCCCACAAGCCCAATGGCAGCAGGAAAACCAATGTGTCATTAGTATTAATTATAAAAAGAACAAGTTGCTTTCTAACAGCTTGATATACTATTTTCTTTCTAATCTGTAGCTAGCAAAGGAATAGATGGCAACTTCCAGCTCTGATACAACCTCAGGACAGGATTGGGTGATGTCTATTAGCTTCTTACACAACTGCACCAAGCAGCCAGAGCTCCGAAAGCATTTGTACAATGACCTAAGGCACAGGGTGTGACTCTTGGGGCTGCCCTGTACATGGTCCTTGTGGCTCCCTTTCAGTTCAGGATATTCTGTGCTTCTCTGATCTGAACAGCAAGCTTTGCCTGGAACTTGAATACTGTGTTACACTTTTTAATTTCTTTGCTTCTCTGAGATTTTAAAATTAAAAAGGAACGTTTAACTATTACTTATAATAGAATCTAGTTCTATTTACTGTACCATAAGGAAATACATTCATGTTCACAGACTAATTAGCATATGAATTAAAATAAAATTTGACTTTTAGTTAGTTAATCATATAAGGAAAAACTCATTGTACTTGTACATCATGTATTTATACTTCTCAACATATACATAAAATCAACATTTTATGTAGGGCTGAGCTATTTTACATATTTACTATTTGATACTATAACTGGGACAAATTCAGAGAGGGAATTACAACACTGTACCTTTTAAAACAAACAAACAAACAAACCTAAAAAAAACTAACCAAAAAAACCCAAGATCTGAGTTTCTCTGGTGGGTTGACCAAGGCTGGAGATGAGGTGCCCACCAAAGCCCTTATTTGAAAAATATTAATGAGTTATTTCACCATAACTGTTACTGCTGTTATTACACATTCTCCCTTGTTCATCAATGATAACTCACCTATGCTTATGGTATTTCTGCTTCACCTTGACAGATACATGGATACTAACTTAATATTTTTGCATTACCGTATTAATGTGGAGCTTGTAATCACTAAATACTTTTCAGTCAATGGGGTGCTTTATAACGCCAGATAGTATGGAGTAAATCCAATTCAGCCAGTCACACTGGAGAAAAAGTTTCAGGTGGCTCCTGGCAAATCTTCCTGTCCCAGTGATGAAATATGACAAATTCAGTGCGGTCTGGACATAGAGATTTGCATAGTATACCATCTCAAGCTGCCCAAGCAGAACTGGAATAGCTTTCAGGGTCTGTCTTCCTGATGCTAGAATGGCAGTAGCAGGAGTTGCTCTAATGTTTTATCTAAAGCCACTGAGCTACAGTTTTCAAAGGAGCCTATGAAAACAAAGTGTAGTGGAAAATACCTATGGACACTTGCTGAAAGCTCTTGCAAAACCAAAGCTTTAGATAACAAATAAGATCAGGAAAACCTTGCTGCAAAAGCAAGAAACCCTATTCCAGTTCTTCCCCCACTGGTTTCCAGACACTTTGATATATCACCTCAGAAAGGAAGCACTGTGGAGCTGCAAGCAGTTACTTCCAGTAGGAGCATGGACAACCCAAGAGCACACTTATACTGCAAAAGCTTTTACCTCCCCTCAGCTTCAGGAATATCCCTGATGTTTCCCATAATGTCAATTCCACTAAGACTCTGTTTTCACGCTTTTCAATTACCGTAACAGCATATTAAAGTGCAGAACACAAACTTCTCTTTCTAGGCCATGGTAATGAATGTTTACGGAAGGTCTAAACTATTATTTACAGTAGTATTTTGCTTATGAATGTGAAAACAGGGTTTCTGTACACCAAGCCAAGCTCTGCTGTGCTGCCTGTGTGTTGTTCACCATTGGTACATTCTGTGCTTAGCAGGGAGCTCCCCTTGCACCATCAAAAAAAACAGGAAAAGCTTCTCCATGTGCTAAGGAAGCAGCAGGTACCAGAGGCACATGGGTTAATGGAACGGGCCAGGGAATTGATTTGTCTGCAGTGATACAGCAGAACTGCACACCACAGGATGACACTGCAGAATGAGGGAGCTGTGCCCCAAGGGATCCAAGAGGAATTTTTCTCATATCAGAGCACTCTATACAGCTATCTAAAAAAAGATTTTAATGTGCTTAGGAGACTGAAATGGACCTATATAAGGGCATCCAGCAAATTCTGCATCTACAAAATGTTTGCCACACAGAAGTTTAACTTGTAAATGCTATAGAATTTTTCCTTATATTTAATACAAGGGACAACAGCTACAGGAAGATAGAAAATTAATCAAAGTTTTCCCCCAGTCTGTAACAGCTCTACTGGCTGCAGGCTGGAACACATTCAGCTCAAACACTGCCTGATCCAATTTCATAAGCCAGCTTCTCTTTTTTTCTCTTTTGTCCATTGTATGTAAATGGCTTGAAAATTCGAGAAGCTGCCTCAAATTGGATCAATAGGCTAATCTCTTGGGCTTTTGGCTCTTACCATCATCATAATTATGGCAGCAATAACAACAATCAGAGCAGTAATAACAGTCATTTCTGCAAAGCCTTTACCCTGTGGCATCCTGAAATCTCTGTGGTCTCAAATGGGAGCACTCCCAAGGCCAGCTGCAGAAAGGCAAGGACACAGCCGTCTTCCAGGGACCCAGCCAGCTGCATGAGGGTCATTTCTTTTTTTGTCTTAGTCATTTGTTATCAGTCTGGGAGCTTCTGAGCCTGCAGAGAAACAGGCTGCTTGTGCTAGAAGCCCTATCCTACCCACTCCAGAATAGTCTTTGATTACTTTCTTCATCTGACTATAGGGGCTGTCCTTTCTGAGACACTACGCTCAGGAAGAACACAGTGGATGCTGAAGTTCCCTCCTGACCATCCAAAGAGTGAGTAGGGCAGTTTCTGCCCAGCAGCCTGGGGAGCTGGGTGCATATTGAGTGTATTGTAGCCCTGTGGAGGCACTCAGCCTCCCAAAGGTCCCTTCCCAAGGGCACCGTGCTGCTCTGGAGGAGAGCAGAGCATTAGTGCTGCTTCACCCTGGGCTACAAAGCAGATTAAAGCTCCCTCTGTTCCTCCAAAGCACCCTTTATTAGTTTAAGCCTGGCTACACACAGTATGAAGAACACATTGCAGGGTTAACTCTTCCAAGAGTATGACAGCTCATGGGAGCTGTTTGAAAATACCCAAACACCAAATCCAGAGACAAAAGGGGAGAGAAAATTCGAGGAGAAAAGGAAAAAAAAGTTTCAGCAGTTAGCACATGAACAGAGCACACTGTGCATCTGCTCTTGAGTTACTGCAATGACATTTGTAGCTAAATTACCAGATCTAAATGGTGATGCAGTAATTATAGTTTAGGAGTTTTTCTATTCAGAATAGCCATTTTCTTCCTTTTATAACTGTCTCAAGCGGTACAATAGCCTGAAGTAGATCATGTAAGTTCTAGCCCAGAAATTCTAAATGAACAGCATAGCCATTTTTAATTAGGTGAATAAAAAAAGTTTAAAATTAAAGTACCCTTGCCACATGCTCCTGTTGGTACGTGCATCTACCTAACTCAGCTCATAGGCCTGCTCATGGCAGTACCTGGGGATGGGAGATTGATACTTCCCACTGTATCCAAGCCCTTTTTGCTTGTATACAGGCAGTCTTTAATGTCCTGATCACAAACAGCAGGAATCAGTGCAGGGCGTTTTTATGGACTGCCCTACAAACATGGGGTAGTGGTAGGATGTGCAGGTTTTGGAGATTTCTGGATGAGTCATTTCTTTTTATTCCAGTCACAAGAACCTCAAGGACAGAGACTTTTTCCTCAGCTGATGGATAAGCTGCATCAATACCTGGTGCTGTAATGGGGTTTACGTACAGAGGGATGCTAGGATGTATAAATCCTTGGCACTCAGAGACACTAGAGCAACAAAGAGCTCCTGTATTTCTGCAGATCCTGAGACAGGGACTGCACCTGCAGCAGTGGGGACACAGCCTGGGCTCTGCTTGCTGCACACTCCACAGTGAGGGTGGTTTTGCCCCACAGGAGCTGGGGAAGCCCTGGCACCAGGCCAGTCGGCCCCAGAACAGCTCAGTGCCTGCCAAGCCCCTGCTCAATCCAACCCTACCCTGACACTGCTAAGGCCTGTCTGTAATTTACACCTGCTGCTGCACAGGCTTCCAGTCAGTCCCCTTCCAGCCTGGGTGATTGACCCCAAGTGCCTGGGCTGGAGCTGCTGTGGGGCACAGTGCAGAGCCCAGCACAGCTGTCTCCTGCAGCCCTTGTGCAGGGGGGCTGGCAGAGAGGCTGCTGCAGCCCCTGCACGGCCAGAGAACAGCTGGGGCCATTCCCACATCACCTCCAGGAAACCTGCTCACTGACACCTGCTCACTGACGTGCTCCTTCACTGCTTGCCTTCTGTCAGTCTTTCCAGCTCTGCTACAATCAGAGCCCTAGCCAGACCTCCTGAAGTCAAGGGAACATTCCCATTGAAGAAGTGACTTTGAAGGGTGTTTTTCTCATAGTCAATTTATATTTGAATTAACATTACAAATTTTCTGCTGTATTAATTCAATCATTTAAGTCCTTTTATGGAGTTCAGTAATTAATTTCAATTCTTAATAAGGGCTTTCATTAAAGTATTTCTATTATTGAAACCTTATTTCTGCAAAAGAATGGGGTGTTCTCTGGAAAGATATTTAAATGGTTCCTCAATTTTAGATAAAGTTACAGTGTGATTGCAATTACTCACTCTATACTATTTGATTTAATTTTTATGATGTTTCCAGACCCATCTCTAAAATTAAAATGAAGGCTGGCTCCTTTCACAAATTCATACAGGAACTGTTTCGTTGCTGGCTCCTTAGTGGTCAGTTGTTTTGATTTGAATTCACATTGCACACAGATATCTATAACAAAATAATTTAACAAGCTGCTATGCTCTACTTAATAATTTTACATTTTAAAACAAAGTCAGGGTGTCTGCCAATATTTTTTATTTCTATATTGCCTCAGCAGCATGGGATTTAATTATTCTGTTGAGTTTTATAGATAATTGAAATATTTTTTTTCCCTTTTTCTTACATGCTGCCTATGAGGCACTGACCAGCACTATAGCATTTTGTGCACATGTACCAATGACTGAAAAACCTGCATGTGAGATCCCAATTCTCCAGGCTCCATACGGGGAAAGGGGCAGGGAAAAGAGGTTGCCCTGCAAAACCTTTGTGCTTTGAAGTTGTTTTAACAAACCTGGTCTTAATCCAGATTCTGCACAGCCACTACAAACTGGAACCAGCCTGGGGCCTCTCAGCATCTATTCTGCTCCTTACGTGCTCTGAGGGGGTGAGGAACAGCAGCAGTTCAATGTGCTGACTTCCACCCTCCCTCCTGCATCTTCCACCCTGCCTGCTCTGGGCTGGGCTCAGAGATGCTCACTCAGTGCCTTAATTGCAGCTCCAGGCTTTCTCTGTTCTCCCCAAATCCTCTACTGCCTCCTGTGAGATCAATGAGAGAGAGCCATTAAAAAACATAAAATAAAATAAAAGAAAGAAAATAAAAAAGACTGCAATAACTCTACCCCAAGGTATGGAGCAGAGGAAAAGGGGCCCACTCCCAATGGGTGGTGCTCACCTCTCTGCCCAAGCACCCTCGGAGCCCAGGGCTGGATGAAGTTGTTGGGGTTCTGGATGGTGTTGGGGACACAGTAAGTGTGGTGTGGGGAGCTATGTGAAATGACAGTGCCTGAGTATGGACTCCCTGCCAGGAAGGCAAAGAATAGGGCTTGACCTCTCCCTACACTAATAAATGGTGGTTGCTCTGTCCAGTCTCTGGAAAATTGGGATAAATCTTTGTGTTTACTATTTAACTTCCTGTGTTGCTTTTCAGAAGCAAGCAATTTTTTTTTCCCCTGGAGAAAGAGTGGAACAGGTATTTATTCTGTAAGAACAAACATAATTTTTTTGTCTGTTTTGAGAAGGAATAAAAGGGCAGCAGTAAACAGCAAAGCTTCAGATTCAATAAGCTACTTAAAGCAGCTGTGCTGCTGCCTCCAGCCAGCAATGTGCTCACTTCAGCAGCTGCATGGCATAAACAGGAGCTGCTCCCTCGTCTCCCCCAGCTAAATCCAGACCTATGGGGTTTAACCCTGTAAAATGCTGTACTGTCTCTTCTGGGGAAAGTGATTTTTTTCCTCCCTGAAATGCCTCTAGCCACAGTAAACAAGACCCCAAATCACCAGAATGTGCATAGCTTCCTCTTCTGTACACACTGAGAGTCCCCAGGGTCCCTGCTGGGGCTGGAGGAAGGGAGACTGACCTGCCAGCTTATCCCAGTGTGTGATCCCTCGGCAGCAGCTCTGGAACACAGGATGAGGAATCTAAGAACGGCTGCAAGACAGAGCAGGGCTTTCTCCACAGAAGCCTCACATCAACAGCACCACATTTGGGGTCTGATGGAAAAGAACAAGGGCTTGATACTGCAAGAGCAACTAAAACTCCAGCAGAAGTTATTTTAGAGTCTTAAGCATTATACCAACAAAATAAAATGCAAAATGTTACTTCTAGCAATCATCTATTAGAAGAAATGAATAAAATATTCCAGCTGCAAAACAAAGTGTCGGGTACAGTTTACATTCCTTTATGCTAAATAACATCTTTTTAGACATAATAAAAACATTTTCTAAATATAATTTACAGTCATCTCCTGTGTCTCACATAAATTGCTTTCCAATTTTTGTAAAATGAGATAGTTTATTGGATACCCAAATCTTGAATGGTTTCTGAGAATTTCCTAGGGAGGTGTACAGAAAAGAAATAAAATGTAAAAGTGACTATTGTGGAGTCATTGCAATTTCTGCCTAATGAAGTAAGCTGTTTAACAGCATGCACTGGGATGGGGTTTTACGGCCTGTGTGAACAGGGATGTTAAGTTCCACTTTAAGAGGGCAGAGTCTGCAGTGCACCTGACACTACATCCTCAACACAAGAATAAGGTTACCCTAATAAAACCAAAAATACTTTGTCAGATGTGGAATTTTACATGAGAAAAATGAAAATACAGTTGGAGGAGCTTTCTTTCTCCTATCTGCTGAATTAATGATACTTCCAGAGTATTGAATAATGCCTGGCAATCAAAAGTTGATGCATAAACTGTGAAAGCTTCTTTTAATAGCCAAATCCCAATGGACTTTTGACACAGTCTCTTCTCTGTGCTGCAATCTATTGCTTTAAAATCTGATAGTGCTTTTCAAACTGGAAAATCATAGCAAAAATAGAGGTTAGCAAAAATCTGCATTTCCAGATGTAGCCTCGTAATTAGCATCCACAGCTACTCTGACCATTTTAGTATTTATGTCACCCAAATGCATGCAAATAATATGAAAAATGGTGGGGGGGACACATTCTTATCTGCCTTTAGAGCACAGGATGATTATCTAATTAGACTAGGAGATGCCTCTGGGCTAATCCCTTCCTGGATGCTCAAGACAGCCAGGCATTTTTAGAAACATTACTGATGGTGTGGAACTGTAATTTAGTTGTGAGGCTGCATGGATTTTAAGGCCAGGGATGGGGAGAACTGCCCATTCAGCCAAAAAGTGAAGGTAGCCGTGATAGAAAAAGCTTTCCCAGTACAGAGAGCTGGTGAAACAGGAGCTTCAGGGGATTTGTAACAGGATAGCAAGATTTTTTACCTTTATATCAGTGGTTCAAATCTGTCCAGATGGGAACTGAAAGTAACCAGAGGCCCTGACAGCTGGCTAAATGGGTTTGTGTTCTCAGACCAGTGTTAATGGTTGAAGCCTCTCCTCCAGACACCACTGCAGGCATGGGCACCTGCTCAGAGCAGGAGTTCCTCCTAGCTGCACTGCAGTTTTGAGGTATTAGTTGCTCTAATTACCAGGGCAAAGCCTTTTAAGAGACTGAAAAATGTTTTGCAGTGCATGGCATAGATGTTCCATAAACCTCACCAAAGTAAGCAGCTCCTTGTACTTCACATGAGCTCAGGATGTAAAATCCCAGCAGAGGCAAATTCACTAATTGCTGTCTTGGCCACCATTCTGTTTGATTCTAATGTGAGCAGGACAAGGCTGCTTCATGTTTCAGCTCCTCCTCAGACAGCAGAATAGCTGTAAAGTCTAGCCCAAACTGAAAAACAAGCCTGGGGCAGCAGTCTCAGTTACAGGGCTCTCTGTGATTATGTGGCACTGTACAACACCATTCCCTTCTCCTCCTGTGCTCCTGGCACATGAAAGCTTCCAGTGTTGGGAACTGAACTTTGCTGACCTACCAGGCACACACCAGGGCCCTGGGAGGGGGTTACAATGAATCTTTATTTTGTGTGTAGCTGTGTTCCGCTGCACACCAGAATAAACGGCGCAGCTGTCAGGATTTATGGCAGACTGCACGCACGGCATCGTGGTGCCGTGTCCTGAATGCACAGATACACAAGCAATTTCTGTCACAGCGTAAGAAGGAGTTGTTTTCACCAGCCTTATTAATCCTGAATAAATAATGATGATAATCACTCACTGAAAGCTTAGTTTACAGTTTAATTAAGCTACAGCTGTTCCCAAGAATCAAAGGCAGAAAAATACTGTTGAAGTATTAAATAATAGCTACAGTTACTCTTTCAGGGCAATTACAGAGAATTGAAGACACACAGCTTTTACTGATTTTAGAGAGAATTGTGTGGCTTAAATGCTATTGGCATTGAAAGAATCTAGGAATTAGAAAAATCCATCTGACTTGCTCGACATGCTGAGCATCCCAGAGCAGAAGCAAACACTTAGTACAAATAACTGAGGGAAACAGGATTAAAAAATATTGAAATTCCTAAACTTCACTTAAAGATTTGAGTCATACAGAGATCTCCAGAAAAACCTCTGAAAGAGGCAAACAAAACTAGGAAATTTAGTAATTAGTCTAGCAGTACAAGGGGGTAATATCAGTAAGTATTATGTCACAGCTTAATGTGTAACTCAGCAGTACTATTAGGTGATACCCAAACACTCCAAGTGACTCAAAGCCCCACCTCTGGTAGCAGGTTTGTGCACCAGCTGAGCATCTGATCTCAGAGTCACAGTGTGCTGTTTTCTAAATCAAGCACCCCACTTTTACTTTTCACGTTGGTAATCACCTTTCAAACACAGTAGGGCTTGTTCTATCCCTGGCAGTGGAGATAATCTTCCCAGCTCACACCTTGATGGAGTCTCCCTTGATGGGAGATTATGCTGCAAACAAACCAAGGCAGTTATAGCAACCTAGGTTTATAAGGTAAGCTCCTCTAGTTTTTGTTTAGGTGCTCATTTTAAAATTAGTAGTGGGGCTCATTTTGTCCACTAATCTTGTGTTTTCTATCAGTTAGAAGGAGATTTAACACAGAGAGAAAACCTGAAGCCTTTCTGTCTGCCAGAGGCCCATATCTAGTATAGAACAAGAAAGGCGTGGCAGGGGAAAGCACAGGAGTGCAGACTCATTAAAACAGCACTGGTCATAGTGATAGGCAGCAATCCCAGCACACCACCAGCACTGTCTGACTCTTAAAACCTCTCCATTTGTAGTTGAGACACATGACAGTTTGGAAAATATTCAGATGAAAATTCACACAGATTTTTTTTTTCAGTAAAACTTTTGCTAATATTTGTTATGGAAAGCCCAGAAGAATTTAACGAAATTGTGTTACTGAAATCAAACATAACAAGAACTCTGCCATAGCCAAAGGGCTGGTGAAAGTTGCTATGGGCCAGTCAGAAGCAAGATCTGACATCTCACTGCCCAGAGGTCAGGGGCACCAGACTGTAAAAACAGCCAAAGGAGAGGTCATTAACATCCCATGTGCTAGAACAGAGCAGGGGGAAGGCAGGAAACTCAAACCAGCCTAAAATCAAGACCAAGTCCTTGTCTCAGTCTGCCATGAGCATGCAGGAAGATTTGCTAAAGATGGAGAGGAGCATGGTACACTAACAGAGATGTGAAGGGGTTACAGTCTGAGCAGGAGGTTTAGTGCATGGGGAAAGGAAGGACTGGATCCTTTACAGCTTTCAATCAAGCTCAGCTGGTGAAATAAGGACCCCTTTGTACATGAGGACATTCACAGAGGTCTACACACAGCAGATACCACCCTGAGTCCCACCAGGACGTGGTGATGCCCACAGCAGTGAGAAAGAAAATGCTCAAACTCTGTGCTAAGGCAGACACTGAGATGGTGCCAGCAGCAGTGGCCAAGGGCACACATCACGGAGGGAGGAGGGTGATGAAGCATACACATAAGGCAATGGTTACCAGCTTTTACCCCAGCCTTGAAGGCAAGATTTCCTGCAGACAAATTGCAGAGGAGGAAATCAAAACTCCTGTGATCTTGCCAGCAGCCTCTCAGACCATTCCAGAAGAACATTTCAGCAGACTTTGCTGAAGGGCAGACAAAGGGTCAGACAGTGACAGGGTCACAGAGGGCAAAGGACAGACCGAGGGAGGAAGAGCACAGGGAGGGATGTTGAAGGCAGCTGACTGGCCCAGAAGAATGAAGAGGCTGTGCTTGATATGAGCTCTGTGGTGTTCAAGAGTCTTTGGTGGCATGGGGAGAATCACTTGAGAAAAAACCAAGTGCCAGGACCAGGCTGGGAGGAAAGGGACTCCAGACAGCAGGAACACATAGCAACCACATTGCAGCACTAAAGAGGAGAGCAGGCAGAAATTGGAGAAGCAGGAAGAGATCATGGGAAGGTTTGTGAACATTCTTTCCCATTTTATTTTACCAGCTAGCAGACTTCACATTGTCCAGGTCGAGCTCCAGCTTCCATTCTAACACCTCTTTCACACCCTCTCACTTTCTGAAACAAAATCCTTAAAGGCAGTGGCTTTCCACATTTTGTTGCAGCTCAGACGATGAAGGGTGCAGGGTGCTGAGACTCAGCAAAGGACTGTGGCTGTTCCACCCCACTGTGCTGCATTTCTGAGGATGCCTCACACAGCCACTATTTACCACACTCCATATGCTGCTGGCAGTATTTGTTTGACAATTGACATCCAATAGGGAGGTGGTGTCACAAGTCAGATGAGAATTGGGATTTAAACTTCATCTGGAATTTGAACCTCAGTTCTCCATTTCAATCCCATTTGATTTCAATCTTAAATTCCATTTCCTGGTAAATACTTGGTTGTCACTTTCACTATTCATATTACTATACATACAAAATCAGAATACAAAAGGATAAAGACATTTATATATGAAATATACCTAAAAAATACCACTCTAATGCTAGATGAAAGAATTTCCCAGATGTAATACAAACTTGTATTAGAATTCAAGCTGAAAAATGCCACCACTATTTCTTTCTAGCCTGTTTTTCTAAGAATGTACCCTGAAAGTCCTGTTTTATCCTGGCGAATGTTAGATTTCACTCTTCCACATGTAGTTACTCTCAGTGGGAATGCAAGGTTAGACTGAAGAAGTTATCAAAATGGCAATGACACATTTTAAAAAAAAAAAAAACATTAATGCAGGTCACAACTTTGCATTAAATATTTCAGCATTAACCTTTGTTTTTCAGAGGTGTTGGGGCAGGGAGGACTAAAACCCATGGAGATGTCACAGAATGAGTGAAAGCAGGGAGCCTTGATGCCTGCACCCTGTGTCCAGCCCCAGTGTCACCACATCCCAGATGCCACCCAGGCCGGTGTGGGGGACACAGAGGGGACACGGTGCTGCTGGCATGGAGCATCCTCCCAGGGGTTCAGCAGCTCCAGCCTGCTTGTCCTCCCAGCCAGGAGGAAGCTGCATGTAGGAACAGGGACTGACACGGTGAGGATGTGCCTGGGCCTCCCAAAAATGGGCAGCAACAAGCAGGGAAAGGCAGACAGAGTCTGATCTTGGTCCAAGCTTGTGCAAAAAGCCTGGCTGGAAAGAGGCAGAGCAGGGGGGGTCTAACGCCCCTCTCAGTGCAGGACAGGCAACATCTGGCCATGAGAGATGGATTACACCAGCTCTGACATAAGAGGAAGTGAAGTGGCAAGAGGATAAAAATAGCAAGTGAAAATTCCATGTTAATCTTATGGGATAAACACTTCAGATTGATGCTTTCAAGCACTAGCTTGAAATATGCATTTTTTTAAAGTAAATTCCATTTTTCCCCCCTAATGAAATCACTTCATGACTGCTTTCCTAGCTTCATTTTTACAAAAAGCCTTCTTATTATCATTTATTAATTTCTACAAAAGATGTTATCAAGGACATGAAACAACATACACTGGTAATGGAATAGTGAATAAAGCCAGCAGTCATTTACATAACTGGCAATTTTAAAATTCCAATGTTTTCATCATAAACCAAAGAAAATTTGCATAGAAAGGCAGTTTGAGGATATCAGCATTTCTAATTGGGTTTTGTCTGTTAGAAGCCTCTCAATTATCAGAAGCAGAGCTTTTATCCTAAACTTAGAGCCCAGCCTGACAGCATGAGAAAACTTTTCCTTTATTAACCTTTCATTTAGTACCCTCTGCTGGCCAAAACAAGCACAGACAGGGAAGCCAAAAGCCCAACTTCCAGCAAAGAAAATATGCTGGAAAACCACCGGTGACCTTCAGCAGGGATGACCTAATCTGTCACAAGGGAGAAAGCTCACAGGCACACTCGTCCCAAAGGAGAAAAATCAATACAACGCAATGCAATGCATCTCCCACAGCCTAAGCAGATTTTCACTATGCAGGAAGTGACACAGGAGCTCTCAGATGTACCATTAGCTCTGTTCACCTGCCTAGCATTAGCTTTTGTTAAAAATAAAATTGCTGCTTAGTCACCTGGAAAGAATGGTGAAAGCCTGAGGCGTTTGTCTGCTCCTTCCTCCTCCTTCCCAAGGAGAAATGTACGTGAATCACATCATAACCTCATCTTCCCTTCTTCCCCCTTTCTACAGCAAAACCTTTTAAGTGAGAACATTTTCAGTAGCTATTGTGTGTGAAGATTTCTTGCCATGAGCTGTACTCCTAGAGCAGGAGCCCAGAAGACGAGAGAGCAGGCAGGGAGCACCTCCCTGGCCCTGCAGGCTCTCCAGGGTTTGGCTCAGGTGGCAGGGACAGTCACCCCTACCCACACTGACTGTGGGCAGACCCAAGGGTTAGCTCTAATCCAGTAGCCTTTAATATATCACAAATGCATGATCAAGGTAAAGTCCAAGCTACTGCCCTCTATCCTAAACTTCACCTGTCCCTTCAAACTGCCAGGACAGCTGGCCTGACTCGTGAGAGACTCATCAGCCAAGCAGAGCAAAATATTTATCAAGCCCAGCTCCTGACCCAGGGCTCCAGTGCAACCTCCTGCTGGCCCTGGCAGCTGATGATGCAGAAGTGTCTGCGTGCCCTTGAAATTACCATCACGAGTGGGTGAAGGTAAAAGCAGACCCCTCCTCCTGCATTCTCTCTCCATTTCAGGGAAAAGCTGTGCAGGCTCACAAAAAGCAGCAAAGCTGTTGGACAGTTGTGTCAAATAATGATAGACAAGCACAAGTCTGAAGTGAACGTGTGCATTCCCAAGCTTGCCCCAGGCCAGCGTATGACACACAATCCAAACACTCTGGGCAAACTGCAAAGATTCCAAAAAGCTCTGTCTGCTCTATGATATGTAAGTTATTTTCATTTTTTAATGCACCTTCCAGGCTGTTGAGGCCCAAATGCAGCATCAGGTAAGAGTTCTCCCATGCTATGGCACATATCCAGTCCCCTTTTCTGTCCTGCATATGTTAGTTACCTGTCTGTTTTGACCTGTCACACAGTTTGCTGAGCAATGCACCACAACATACAAACCTTCTCCCAAGCCTTTCATTAATCAGTTAACAAACTCTTCAGTGCTCATGGTTTAAATTAATTAATTCTTTCCTTTAGTATTATATAGCATTTATTGATTCCATGCTTAATTTGCCATTGGAAAGCACTGAGATCTGAAAGCTCCTTGGACTTCCTGTCACATCTATCTCCCTTAACCTCAATAAAACCAGTTCCTAGCATATTGTGCAATTTAACATGGGTCTTAAGATCTTGAGGTATGTTATAGTTAATGCAGCTTAGTGATGAAATTTAACTAAAAAGCTTTTCATCATTTATCTTTTAACTTGTCTGTAAACCAGGACATTGTTTTAATCCAGAGTAGCTTAATACTTTGATAAGCTCTTAAAAGTGGTTTTGGAAATTTTTTTTTTTTTTTTTTAAGATCACAAGCAAAATATGCCTTCCTCTACTGTTTTGATGGTGTACTTGAAATTCAGCGAATTAGAGGATCATAAATTCCTTTGAAGTAGCCATTATTCAACCAAGGTTGTAGGATCACTGAATATGCTGAGCTGGGAAAGACCTTCAAAGATCACCAAATCCAACTCCTGACCTCACACAGGACCACCCCAAGAGTCACACCATGTGCCCAAGGACATTGTCCAAACGCTTCTTGAACTCAGCCAGCCTTGTTGCTGTGACCACTGCCCTGGGAGCCTGTTCCACTGCCCAGCCACCTCTGGGGGAAGAACCTTTTCCTGATATCCAACCTCAACCTGCCCTGGCACAGCTTCAGGCCATTCCCTTGGCTCCTGTCAGTGTCACCCCAGAGCAGAGATCAGTGCCTGTCCCTCCTCTTTCCCTTAGGAGAAAGCTGTACCTGCAGTGAGGTGTCCCCTCAGCCTCCTCTTCCCCAGGCTGAACAGACCAGGTGCCCTCAGCTGCTCCTCACACGGCTTCCCCTCAGGGCCCTTCTCCATCCTCTGCCCTCCTTTGGACATTCTCTAACAGCTTTGCATCTTTCTTATGTTGTTGTACCCAAAACTGCCCCCAGCACTCGAGGTGAGGCTGCCCCAGAGCAGAGCAGAGCAGGACAATCCCTCCCTTGCCCAGCTGGAGATGCTGTGCCTGATGCACCCCAGGATGTGGTTAAATAACTATTCAAGTACTCCTTTGGGCAAAACAAAATGGATTGAAGTCAAACTTACAGCTCAGAACCTTTATATCACTCTTGCCTTCTAACAGTGTCAAAAATACACAGAGTATACCTGAACTGCCACTATTATTGCTCTGATTGCCTAAATTTATTCCTTTCCTCCCTTTTGTAAATATTACAGTGGAGAGTCCACACCTCAGAGCAGAAAAGAAACCACACACGTGGCCAAGAGCTCAAAAAGCTTCATTATTGACACCTTCGCCTGGCACAGCGTGCTGAAGCACTTTTCCACCAAACCTTAAACAGTGAAAATCCCTTCCTGTTTAATAACAAACACATCATTTCTATAAATGTGGCTGGGAGAGAGTTCTGTTTCCTTTTCCAGATGTGCTTCTCTCCTCTTAACTGCAATGCCTTTCATTTCCAGGTGCGTTACCTGAGGCCTAGGGATGGAAAGTCACCTCCTGTAGGTGAAATCTCTGGAGACTTCCCCCTTCAGGAGAGCTCAAGTCTGACACAAAAAGCTGCTGTTCTGGGCCCTCAGCAGGCAGCAGCACCTCCTGGAGCCCCAGGATTGACAAAGTATAGCAGCAGGGACCTTTCAGCAACACATTTCTCCCAAAAGGCTTTTACACAGCCACCCAGGGAGGTGCACAGTGCTGGAGGACTGGATTCTGGTTACAGATATTCCAGCAAAAAAAAAGTCAAAAAACTCGTGTTTAGCACCAATTACCTCTCATTTGGCCCTGTCAAGTCAAATTCATGTACTCTAAGACCAACTATTCTCTAGCAGCAGAAGAGCCAATATATTCCTGGCCAAATTTCCATGTTGTTAATCTATTTTAGTTACACAAATTCCAGCCTAGAACAGAGGTGCCTTAAACTCTAATATCTTCTATGCATTTCTGCAGATAAAAAGTAGGAACAAATGTTTTCTATCAAATATTTAAACCTAAGCAGGTGAGAAGCAGAAAAGGAGAGCTGAGGAAGGAGTGGAAAAAGAGTCAAGGAAACACATGAAAAAAATACCAATTGAAACATATGAACGACATAAGAATAAGGTGATTTTTCCCCCCTCCCATCTGTTTCTCTGTCACTTACTTCTCTTCCAAACACCACTTCTGTTACTTTCTGCTTCATTCCTGGCACTGGTAACTCTGAGGATTCCTAAATTGAAAGCCAGGCCCTCAGAACTGCTTGACTGACTTATGGCTCACAGAGATCTTGAAAACAGCCCCACTGCCTTGTGCCTGCAGAGTTCAACTCTTCACACAGGGCATGTGCCCACAAGAGAAAGAGCTGATACACTGAATACTGCTAGGGAGGAGAGAGAGCTCCTGAGTACCCTCACAGGTCCTGACAGACCCGACCAAGGCCAGCTATCCAAACCACAGTGCTCTAGAGACTTCTGCATTTTAGCTCAGACCTTAAAAGACACCTGCTTACCTATACTTAACTCTTTTCTCTGCTTTCTGACTTTGCAGTTATTAGGATGTGCTCAGATCATGCTTCTCTGCAACCATATGGAATTCTCTCCTATTTATTTTTTTTAACACACAAACTGTAAATAAAACTTGTGAGAATTCCAAAGAAAGCCAGAGTTAGCAATCCTCTGGCTTTCTTTCAAAAGTAAACTTATTTTAATTGCTATTTAGCTCAGAGGCATGTTGCAAACACTTGGGGCATTGCAGTGTTCCCACAATTCTTCAAAGACAGCAAGTCTGTTATTTTCCTGTTACTTTCCACCCTCCAAGTCCTGTGACCCAGATGGAAACAAGGAGGTTAACCTGGATGAGTGGATCAGCTGTTTGGTAGATGGCTCAGAAACCTGGTATGAGGATTTCACATCAGCAGCAAATCCCCAAAACGTTCTGTTATCAGGGGAATTGAATAAGTAACCCTTGCTGGGACCCCTGGATCAACCAAACACATGCTTGGAGTTTCAGTCTACAGGGCAGATTAGTTATACATGCATTTAATTATCTCACAGCCAGAAGGCAACAAAATTACCTGGTTGATGAGCTATTTAAAACAGCTAGCAGTTCTTGGGCTCCCAGAAACCAGCCTAACCGCCAGCAGCACAAAGACAAACCACAGGGAATGAGAGTTATTGAGTAGCCAAGAAACAAAATGGTCATTAAACATGTGAAGGAGACCTTTAATTACTTGTAGCAGTTGTGGGAAACATTACCAGTTGCATCTCTATCACAGATTTCAATTTCACAAGCCATCACTGGAAGGCTCTAGTCAATCTTGAATTTATTTTGCAAGCCAGTTCAAAGAAAAGTTTAAACATGGAAACAAATACCGTGTCTTGTCTATGGAAAAAATATTTATTTCTACCAGCTTCATGCTTCTACCAGATTATCTTTAAAAAACAAAGCTTTTAAAATACAGCTGCAATCATCAGGCTTGAGAGGTATTACAGAATACGGAACCACGCAAAGGGATTAACTCCTAATATCATCCAGCTGAACAGTATGAGCTCATCTGGGCTTGACCTTCTGAATCCATTCCATTTGTAGGATGCAAGCAAAAACAATAAATTACCACTAACAAGCAGGCAGGTTTTGTTTTAAACATTGAGAAGGTTGGAGGATACTTCCCTTGCATCTCCATTAAGAAACCAAATTTTTACTGGAGAGGGCATATTTATTCATTGACGGCTGCTGCACTCCCATTAGTGCCAGGCAAGGGATTCATGAGGGATCTTCTGGTGCAGCACATCCCTTGGATCTCCCAGATTGGCCATGAAGACAGAACATTTCAGCTCATCTGTGAGCACAGGGCTGGCAGGTGACATGCATGGCTGTTTAACACATGGATCTGGGGACACAGGTCCCTGCCTGGCCCCAATGACACAACTTCAGCAGATCCCTTACATCATATGGTGGAGTATGAGCCCCATCTCTCACTTATACTTTGGCTTTTTTATTCATAAATAGATTGCTGGAGCCGAAACCCCCATGGAGACATGCTGCAGGTAGGCCTGCTCACAGCAGAGACAGGGACAGCATGAAGCCCAAAGAGGGAGGAAGAGGAATAATCTGTGTGGATGAGCTGCCAGGGAAGGAAGAGTGGAATACGGGAGGTAACAGGCAATGCCGGTGGCTCAGGTGGGAGTTTCCTCTGTGAATCTCTGACTAGAAAACTTGAGGAATTCAAAAAGACCCAAACTGTTCTCTTTATTCTGCCTAAAACCAAGCTGATAAAGTGAATTTAAATATAATTAGAACAGCAAGGCTTAGGGGAGCTTTGTGTTTGGTAAAGAAACAGGATGATACCAATGGAACATCTAAAAAAATCTCTTTTCTAAATTCTCCTGTGACTGCTGCCCTGTCCAGTGCCTGTGCCTGGAATGTCTCAGTCCTCCATGTCCAACTGGAGTTAAGTGAAAGCTTCACAGAAGTGAGACCCAGGACTGCAGCGAAGCTGGACCTGCCAATAACTCATTTCTGTGCTTTGTGGGGCAGCCTTTGGGTATCCCATCTCCTGAAGGAGCTGCACTGCCATCCAGCCAGGAGAGCACACAGGACAACACTTCAAAATGCTTTGCTGTCCACAGGTTGGGGTAACACAGGACTGACCCAGCAAAATGGATCTCTCCTTTCCCCTTCCCAAAATCCCCCATCTCCACATCTGCGAGCAGCCTTCCCATACCCAAATGCTCTCCAGCATTCCCTGCCCATCCAAGCTCAGCAGCAAAAGCAAGCCCAGCCCCTGCTCCCTGTGCAAACCCCTGGCACCAACCCTGGCTGTCCAAGTGCCAGTGCAAGAGCTGGGAGAGAGCAGGTACCTGCCTGAGCCCTCTTTTACCTCCTGGCCCTAAGAAGCTTTTAGGAAATGGGCATAATGCTGTCACTGGGGAAAGGGAATTAATGCTGGAGGCCAAGGGCAGACTTAGTGCACCATTTCATGGCTCTCAGGAGTGCAGGGCCAGCTGATGCCAGGCTCTGAAGGAACAAAACTACCAGGCCTTCCTTTTAATCCCCTTTGCCCTTTCAACAAGCTGGGTCTAGGAAAATAAGTGTCCAGCGTAGTGACACTGAGTGGAGGGAAGGCTGTCAGACAGGATGCACCAGAGGCACCAAACCAGGTGTGTGGATTGGACTGCACAGTCTGAACTGCCCTGGCAGCCCTCTGCTCACCTTTAGCTGAGAATAGGACTCACTGCTTTAAAAAAAGGCAGAGAGACTTTCAGCTCCAGTTCCTAAGCTCCCCAGCACGTTCCACTTTTGCACATTGAGGAAGGCTGTAGGGGAAGGGCCAGGCAGGGCAGCCTCACTCCAGATCCACTTGCAAGTTTATCTGTGGGAAGGCTGCTTTTTGGCACAAATACCTGTCGTGGTTTTAAACCAGTAACTAAAGAAATTACTTATTTCTTGTTGTGAGATATGGATTAAAACAAGAGCAAAACAGGCTTAAAACTTAAAAGGAATAAAGACAGTTTATTAACAAACTACAAGAATAAGAACACTAGAGTAAATTTCCAGAAAACCCCTTCTTTTACATTTTTGACCATTTCTTTGTACACATGACATGATAACATAGAGACAAATACACAACAACTTTAGAACTTTGGTGGCTAAAAACAGTCTTAATTTTTGTTAGAGTCTTTTCATCAGTCTTTATAGAGAAACAGAAGTCTCCTTCTGCCAATCTATGGAGTTCCTCACCAGAAAACTATTTTTGTCATAGTTTTCTATTTCTCTAATGCCAGCTGCCCGGAAATCTGTCATTAGATCTTCTCCTCCCATCTCACATCTCTCCGAGGTGTGCATGGGTCACTAAAGTCTTGGGATTTCATTTTTAAGGATGAGTTATTCAAAGGCAGAAGTCCTCTTCATCTGTTTCTGTGAGCTCTCCTGGAAAACAGTTTCTCTTTGCCCCCAAGGCCTCAAAATCTTCACTCTACTTGATTCTAGCAACTCACAGTCTCAAGCACTTTCTCTTTTGCTCAAAACCCACACTTTGAATACTCTATTCCTCTCAATACTCTTATCATGAATTACAGGAGTCTCTTATATGATTATTGTCCATCTCCATAGCTTTAACAAAAAGATATTTCAGCTATTAAGCATCTTCTTATTCTCTCTCTCTTATTTAAAACTTAACTCTTTTCCTCACTGTTGCATTGGTGGTTCTATGATGTTTTCTCTATGTTAATTGTCTCTTTCTCTCTCTCTGTCGTTCTGAGAGAAGGAGTAATCTGTATGTTTACTCAAAGTAGTAAAAGAATTAGAGGCTTAAAAAGCTACAAGAGTTCATAGTATCAGGTTTCAGTCTAGCAGCAAAAACTACAAACCAAGCTCGCTGACAAATGCTGCTTCTCCCCCCCCCCCTCCACCCCACGGCCTTGTCGCCCTGGAGGGAGGGGGAGAGGTCAACACAGCCTTGTTACCTTGCAAGAGCCGGAAGCGAAAAGAGATCGAGAGAACACTGTCTGTACTTCTTAAGGGGGTGTTTACAAGTTGAATTCACTTTTTAATGGTCAGATCTGCTGTCAATTCTTGGAAATGACTGGTAATTGGTCAGGAGGAAGAACTCCCATCAGCTATCAGCACCTCCAACTTCCCCTCTCTCCTCAACTGCTTTAAAGGTAAAGCTACCCCATGACAATACCTAATCTCTCTTGATTATTTTTCTTGGCCCATCCTGAGTTATACTTTATGCATCCTGCCTGAACTTTCTCTGGAAATAAAGGGTCCCTGAGGAGGCACCATGGCATAGCTGCATGTACAGATCCAGCTTGGGCCATCCAGGACAAACAAATGATAATACTTGAAGCTAATTAATCATTTACATCACATCTGACTTGCTGCAGAAGTCAATTAAAAGGAAGCAAAATGCTAAGTGTGATGCACAGCATGGCACAATAAATAAAACATTCCCCATTTTAGCAGCCTGCTCCCACCTCTATGTAGTGGCTCAGGAATCCATGCTTTCCACCCAGCACATCCATCCTCTTCTACCCTTCCTCTGCAGCATTCCTCGCCACAGGCTTCACAGGAGCTTCTTTCAAGCATTTAGCCTTAATTATAAACCACACTGAATAATTATGCAATTTTTTTACTGATTAAGCCAATTTGGTTGTTTGCAATGATTCAAATAGCCCACATGACATTAGATCTCATGAGGGATGAATGCACAAAGAGTTTTAACATGAATATATCCATCCCTGTGACATTAAAACTGCAGATATTCAAGCGTGACTGACATTTCCTGGTTAAAAAACATTTTTCTAGAAGGAGCAACTACAAAGTTATAGAAGAAATCCTGGACCAGTCTGAACAAGCCTAAAAGGAAGGAGGAATTAACTTAAGAACCTGGTCCCTATTCAGATGTGTTATTACATTCACAGCTGATATGGGGCAGTATTTTCCTCCCTTCCAAACAATATTAATATCTCCATGAAGGAATACTATCCCACTTCGAGAAAATTTCAAAGTCAACAAGCAAAATCTGTCTCCAGTTAAGAGCCAAGACTCTGGCCCTTCACTCCAATTACAAAGTACATACCCAAAATACAAAGCATACAACCAACAGAGTAAAACAACTTTGGAATAAGATTCCCTAAACATAAAAGGCAGACAGAGACTTGCTGAGCACTTATCAAGTAATTCAAATTCACCTCCAGGACCACTGCCTGCTGTGTTTGTGCACAGTTACTGCAAAATTACTTTCAGCTGAGGTAATTTGACAAGTTGAATATCAAATTTAACTGCTACTTTGCTCTGACCATAGCAGTGCATCTGCTCATAGAACTCCTGCTCACTGTTAGTTTGCCCTGTTGATCCCACTGGAAATGGTGAGTGTCTAAGAGCAGAGGCTGGCCCCAGGCCTTTAGGGAAAACAGTCTGCCAGGGTCACTGCCCCTGTCTGCATCCCTTCTGCCTGCTGCATGTGTCCTGTGACAGCCTGACAGGAAACACTGACACACAGAGGGTGAGCAGCAGACTCCAGACAGCTCTCACTGCCCACTCTGTGTGTGCAGAGTTTTGGTGACAGAGGAAACAAGCAGCATTCACACACCTGCTGGGCTGGCTCACAAGGCATATGCAGGGTTGCTGATGTACAGAAAGACTTTCAGGAATTAGCTGTAAAGACAGATTCACAATAGATGTCTCCAGCTACTTCTAGACACATTTTCCACACCTGAGCTCAAAGGGAGCCCAGCACAGTTGTAGTTGTGAGGGTTGATATGAAATTTGATTTTTGTTTTCTTGCTTCATTTAAATAATGGTTAAATTCCTCTATTTTTCCTCAGCTGTCAAACTGGGACCCAGCATTACTTGCAGGCAGCAAGAAGAAGCAATCCATTTCCTCTTCATCTTTATGGAGTCAGACCAAAAGTGAACTAAGACTGTTGAGCTGTGGGTACAATGAGTAGATTACAGAGCCTCATCTTTCCAGGCTCCATGTCAACAGCTCTCCAAAGTGGCATGCAGCACTCCTGGACAATGCCTGTCTGACTGCAGATATAAAGGATGCTGCTTTTGCAAACCTGGTTCTGTTCCACAAGCATTCCCAGCAGCACTAAGACAAAGCAGAGCAAAATTCACTTTGTGGAGTGCAGGAACCCAAACATCCAGGCACAAGCACAAATGAGCCAGAGACCAGCATTTCTGTGCCAGGACTCAGGCCAGAAGGGCCAACCCAAGTCTGAGCCAAAATAGAGCACCTGGGCATGGCAGGGGCTGTGAGTGAGCCCCTGCTGAAGCTCATCAGGGCCATTAATGCTTATTAGCAGGGATGACTGGCAAGGGCTAGTTTCCCTACAAAACTTAGCAGTTAGGTCACCAGGAGAAAGACAGGTGAACGCTCCAGAGACTTTGTGTCTGTCTCTGAACAGCATGGATAGAGAGATAACAGCAAAACACACCAAGCTAACTCACTGACTTGTCCTTATCTCCTGGGGCAGTGTGATTGTTCTCTAGCCTAAAAATTAAATGAGTATCATTGAAAGTTATTTACTGGCAGCTCGGCAGATAGATATCCTATGTCCATCCCCAGAGCAGACACATGACAAATACAATGGCATCAGATGCAGCAAGACCATGACCATCCTTCTCCTGGGCTGCCAGGAGCAAACTGCTCTGGAGAGTGGCTTCACCTCCACACAGAGTGTAAGCGGTGTGTGCTTGCTTAGGTTTTACTCAATGCACTGAGACTGCATAGCCTCACTGTAAAAATTATTTTCAAAATTATTTAAACTGTTTATGTAAGGTATATATCCTTTAAGATTCCTCAGGGTGCCTCCATCCAGTTTGCAATAACCTCCTTGTGCCCTTTTCCTATGTGGCAGCAGCTTCTGCACAGCCTCTGACTGTGCTGATGAGGCATTTGTTGCTATCCTCATCAAGAGTACCAAAACCTGACTGGAGTGAGAGGTGTATTGGGAGACTTCTCACCCAGAAAACTGATGAAGAAAGTCAGTGAGAGGGAAGAATGAAATATTGGGACCCAGGGCCTGAATTCAAGGCTTGCGGTGCAATACGCACTCAGGCATGTCCAAAATAGAGATCTGATTTGTGATTAAGTTGCTTACCCGATGTCAGTAAAAAGATCAAAGAGCTGAGGACCTATTTGGAAACACAGCACAGAAATTTAGGACTTCAGTGGAGGTCAGGAAATTGAGGAACTATTTTTTTAGGGCACTACCTGACTGCTGAGAAGCAGCAGTGTGGTGTAACAGTGAATCAATAAAGAGAATAAATGATGAAAATCTAATGGAGTCTCAACATCAAGCTGTGCTGTACAAATCTGCCCACCAGTCCATCTCAGATAACACTGCATCTCAGATAACACTGATAAATGTCCTGAGACAGACTATAGGCAGCAGCAGATTAAGTGATTATCAGTCATTTCAGAATGCATCCATCTACCTCCAAATGAAGGTCTTTAAGAAGCAGTCTTGCTTCCTATTTAATCTCTCTTCTGAAGAGCAGATCAGTGACTCAGCTTTTCCCAGCTGTGTCTCCCCAGGGAAGAGCTCAGTTCAGTGTCTGGGACCAGCTGGATCCCCACCCTGCTCTGCTCCAGATGAGAAAGGAGAGAGGACCATGGTCTGCAAGCAGCCTTGACTCCAGCAGAGGAGCTGCAGTCACAAAGTCTCAGGACCAGTTCATGAGGGACACGGGCAACCTGAGCTCTCATTTACATCCACCCTGTGACACAGGTGGCATCACTAACTCTGCAAGTTCTCATCCCTCTCTAAAGAGTTGAATTTTTTCCTCTCAGGGTAGTAAAGAGAATGCTTCCCAAAGGCTCTGTGATTGGACACACAAGTATGAGGACTTCCTCCCCAAACTCCTTAGTACAGAATTATATATTACATATGCTGCATTTTTTTAGGGCTGACTGGATTGGGCTGAGATCCCTCTCTAAACTGGAAGTACTATTATTTCATTCTACTAAATTTATTCTTGTACCACCAACCCTAGTACACCTCCTTCATGGCATTCAAAATAAGCCTGTTCATCAATCTGCAAAAATCACATATGACAAATTAAATTTCCATTAATAAACCTTCCCTTTTTCCTCATACCTGTGACAGAGTAGACAAGAGTCATGCTGGCTGGTATTTTGTCATTTGGATAACAGTAGCTCTGCAAGGAAGGAATCTCTTCTCTAAAATACAAAGACACAGCAGGTGAGGCAAGAATGCAGGCTAACATCTTTTGAATGACAGGCTAGCGGGGAAAGTATCAAATTTGTCACCAACTAGTACTGCCAATGTTCAAAGAGCCTAAGTGCTCTTCTATTTTAGCTTAAAAAGCTGCTTTAGTTCAGAGTTTGTAAAGATTTCCCACACATCAAGGGTCACCCCTCTCACAGAGACTTCTCATGAGGAGTATCTCTGTGTCTGGTGCACCTCTGAGGAGTTTCACACCTGAGATTGCCCCCAGCACACTGCATGTCCCACTGCTACAGACAGACAGTGCTTGTAAGGCTGTGCTGCGAGCTAAGGGAATGATCCAGCTGCAAATAATCCCACTGGAAGTGTTCACACTGGGAATGGCTCTGTCCAGGGGAGAGGGGAAATGGTTGTGCATGCAGAAACATGCATGGCACACAGTAAGAAGAAGTCATTCAAGCTGACATAGTGACCAGATCTGCTCACAGTCTTAATTTGATGTTGCAGCTCTCTAAATACATGTTAAATTCAAAGGCAGGCTCCCCAGAAAATATTGAGTGTCCTTTTTGTGGGCTCACCCAACAGAGGGCCCAAAGCCTGGGCCTTGTCCCAATACCTCTTGAGCTGCTGCAGGGCAGTGTCACACCCAGGGCTTGTCTGTCAGTCAGTCAAACCCTCATCATTGCCTGTCTGTCTTCAAACCCCATCGGGATGATGCAAAGTGTTAAAGCCAAGTGTGATTGTGTCGCCTTCTGCCAGAAGCAGCAGGGAAACCCGCTGGCTCAGGGCTCTCAAGGTCAAAGGCAGAGACCTAATCCAGGCTGAAGAAACTATATACATTACAATGCAATTAAGAAGCTGATATACCACCCCTCACATGCTGTCCATTACTGACAGACAGAAATAGAGGTATTGTCACACAGGGCGTCATCAATTGGCTTTTTAAAATATGCTTGATGGCAAAAATTTCAAGGGCATCACTGTCAAACTGCAGTCTAACCTTTCTACATATGGTCCAGAAATTGGTATTTTAGTATAGGTAAAATAAAAGCAGCTTGAGCCATGCCATGACTACTATAAGTTAACTATGAAACTATTCCTATTACTTCCAGACTAATTTTTGGCACCTAAAACAGTTTGTGGTTTTTCCAGGGTTTGTAAATATTTCTTAATTCTTCCTGACATTTAGTAGGTTTAGTAGGAAGGTAAAAGTATTGTATTTCTCACTAAACAGAAGGGGCAGACCAAAGACAAACACCAGCCCAGAATTATAAATTGCCTGAATAGTGGAGACAAAATTAGTAATAGAAGGAAAATAAAAGGAGATTAACTGAGGTGGGGACATGTAGAAAAAATAGGAAAATGGAAAAGTACGAGGCAGGGCTCAAAGGAAATGTAACCAGAGTACCTGCCTTCCTCTGTTTTGGCTAGCTAATATAATACCGTGCCAGTTTTCATACCCTGCTGCCCATAGAAGGAGAAGCCAAAGGGAGGCATCTAGGAGAAAGTAGGCTCTTTCTCTCTTTTTATCAAATAAAACATGACCAGCAAAAGAGGTCAGAATAGTTTTTAATTAGACAGAAGACCACTGTAACAGGACTTCAAAGCCATGCATAGTTTGAAGCCTTTCAATCTGTATATTTAAATACTGGAATACACTGATGCTTGTATAATAAAATGAGTGCACATCCCTCACAAGTCCTTGGACTACAGTAGCTGAAGATCCTGACAGAAACTGAGCTCCAAACCCGCAGCAGCTCAGCGGGAGTTAATGACTTTACAGAGCACCTCCAGGAGGAAGGAGAGCTTTATCCTCTACTTTCAAAGTGGGCTCTTATGTCTTGCAAGCCACTTTTGACATTCAGCTTGTCCTATAAGGAAAGAGCAGCTTCCAGTCTTTTTCCTCACTGTTAAGCTGGAAGGAGCATGGAGGTGTCAAACAGGCTGTGTGCTAGCAGGAACAGTCAGGGAGAGAAGTCAAAACTACTGAGCCACTCTTTATCCCCCAAAAGGTCTTTGCAGTCTTAGAGTGGGAGAGCTGAGAGGGAGTGGGTTTTTCACTGAGGTATCAAAGCAATCTCTTTCCCTGAGCATTAATACAATCTGCACCTGTGCTCTCTCTGCATAGCAGTACTGACTTACCTGTCCCTCAGGCTTTCCAAATAATGAAGGTAGCTACAGCCTTGGATCCTCCTGTGGGAACTGCCAACATGGGAAAGGGTTTTTAGAGAAGTGGAAAATCTCAGAGAAATCTCTTATGTGGAAAATTAATAGGTAAGATACTCTCAAGGCAGCTTGGAGAAATGGTCACACACGTTTCATTTTCATAAGTGGAAAATATGTGGTCAGTCTGCCAGATTTCTCAGCCCCTTTTGTGAGTTAACCAGCGACACAGAGATGATGAAAATGTGTGTGTTGGGGGGTTCTGTCTCAAAGATGAGGGGCCCACCTCTGGTTAGGCTGTACTGTTTGTGGCACTAATAATTTTTTAATTGGCTTTTTAAAATGTACAATTAGCGGCACATTCTCAGCACCTTTCTAAGGCAGAATGGGCTCCCTGGGCCAAAGGCTCAGCTCCATAATCACTCACCCCATGCATAACTTCCCTGGCAGGAGAAGCCTTGTTAATAATTCATGAGCAGCACTTACAGATTGAGGCCCTCCAGCACTTTTACTGTTGTTCCTTGGAAGGAAAGGACTCTGTAAAGGTGTGACATTTATATTAAAAAAAAACCCAACAGCACTTTGAAAATACTTTGTTGAATTGTTTCATAAGAGCACAATGCAGCTAACCTGATCATCTGCTCCAAGGTTCAGAGAGCTCATGTGTGGGCTTCTGAAAGCCAGGAACAAAGCCAACTTGGCCCAAACAATACCTCATTTGTCTTGACCATTTAGACTGCTGACTTTCCTTAGCTGCCTGTTAGCTTTCATATCTTCATATGGCTGCAGCATGCATTCCCTGGCTTTGCTTCCATCTATGGCTGGATCAGACTGGCAAGTTGGAATGTGAAGGTGAATTTCATTCCCTTGTGGTCTTGTACTTGAAATATGATGGCAGAGAGACATTATCCCTTAAATGCATTTCAATGACAACCTACTTTGTATTTCCAAGTAAATCCTTTGAGAAAATCCATTTTTATTTCTCCACCTCTCTCCTTCAACTTTCTTTAGCATTTTTCTCTGAGCCAAGATATAAGATTTTTCCCCTCTATCAGGTAAGTCAGGTGCATACAGAAGTGAAAAAAACATTTTTAATCAATTAGCAGAAGTTCCCTGCAATGCAATGATTGCAATGCAATCACTCAGCTAGCATGATAAAGATGCTCATCAAAGACAATAATGAAGAAATTAATCCCTCTAGGAATTGGATGTGGCTTCCCTGACAATACTGCTGGGAACAGTTTTGGTCAGAAATGTTTTCTCCCAAAGTGGACATTGACCACTGGTTTCCCAGCAGCTCCTAGTTCTTTAATTCTTCCTCTATTCCCCTGTGAAAAGGGGATTTATTACTATAAATCAGAACTATAAATCTGGGAAACCATATGTCTGACAAGCTCACCCCAGAAGCCAGGTGAGAGGGGACACATTTTTATTCTTTGGCCTTTGTAATGCCAGGTTGTGGAAACCACAGAACAGATCACACAGCATGTTGTTCCAGACAAGAGAGTCTGATTGTCAAAATGCTCCCCCACCTGCCAGCCCCAGCCTTTGGAGGCAGTGACCTGGCACTAAAATGGCGTGGCTGCTCCCACTCCCTCCTCTGCCTGACCTCCTGGCTCCCTATTCATCCCCTCATCCCTTTGGCCCTCACAGAGCAGCCCCTCTCCATGTCACAGGGAGTGCTACACCCCTGCCATCTGGAGCAGCATTTTTGTTGTTCCAAGCCTAAATGAATTTGAAGAGAAGCAGGGAGCTGGTCCTGAGGAGAGACATTTCCTTACCCTGCTTTATGACCCTGACTCCTCCCAGTGCAATGTCTGCTTGGAAGATTAAACCTCCTACAGATCTCTTCCTTTTCCCCCTCCACAAGGTCAGGGATTGCCTCCTATTTACCCTGTGGACCAGCACATCATGGGATGATGTCTTTTTCCTCCAGCTGACTTCCATGTCAGCTTCCACAGAGGAGCTCCTTCTGTGACAGGAACATCCCACCATTGGCCTGGTCCCAATCCTGTGCCCTCAGAGCAATGAAATCTGCTTTTTCCCCATGTGGAAAGCCCCCAGCTTCCCTCTCATTCTGAGTTGTAACATAAAAAGATCCCAACAGCCTGGAGGAGAAACAGCATCCAAACACCAACAGCCCTCCACATGAAAGATGCAAGGAACAAAACAGGAAATGGGTTTGCTTCCTATGGCACCAGGTGAGCCATGCTTAATGAATGTATTTATTTTATGGCTGGTGAAATCCAGCAACAAGAAATCTCTAATCATTGCTCAAAGAAAATACAAATTAATGTTAATTCACACATATTCCAGATGTGCTTACAGATGCCAGCATTCTGGCAATGTCACAATATTAAGTACCTTATTCTTAGTATCCATTGTAATATTAGACAGACATAAATTAGAACCAAGTCTGACCCAAGCCAAGAACAGTTCCATGCAGGGAAGGAACAAGGCACTAAATTAAATTCCCAGATAGAGAAGGAAAGCTCAAGGATTTCTGATGATCACTCCTCTTTGACAAACTCCTGTCCAAACCTTTGAGGAAACTTCTTCCTGAAATGGTTTGGCATTACATTGCCTGAACCCCCAAAAGGAAACTGGGCATGGGAGCAAAAAGTCAAGGGGCTGCCAGTGCAGGACATCACTTATGGGACAGGCTTCTCAAACCACTCTGTGCAGAGGCAGTCATAGAACCACAGGATATCCTGAATTGGAAGGTACCCACAAGGATCACCAAATCCAACTCCTGAGTCCTACTCCAAGCAGCTCCCTGGAAAGCTGTACACTCACAGGGAGCACTAAAAACGTGGTGAAAATTTAATTTCCCACTGAAAGCTAAAGACAGGACTCAGCAAGAAATGGCCACTGGTCAAGTGTTAAGACAAATGAGGCCACTGTTAGGAATAAATCTGAAAAGCTGGACACCACCAGAGCTAACCTAATGACAGTCACAGTATTTTAACTGAGTCTGACACACAAGTAGCTGTGTCAGCAAAGGGAGAGCACTGAATTAGTTTCCCCCTGAGCTTGTGGCTGCCCTTTCTCTGCACACACATCTCTGCTTCAGTGCAAATCCAGTCCCAGTAAGCATCATCTGAAGGGTGGGGGCTCCCCAAATCCTCTGTGGTCCTGCCTTTGCAGTGCCATCACCTCCTGTCAGAGTACCTTCCAGATGCTCATCCATGAGTGCAGGGAATTGGCCGTGGGGACTGGGGGTCACTTGCATACAGCAGAGGCAGGGAAAAGGCAATCTCTCCTATCCCTGCCCTGGATAGCTCAGTATGTGCCACTGAAGCCACCTTAGTTTTCCCTTTGAGCTGTAGAGGCCTCACGGGGCGATTTATTGGACTCTTTTCATGGGGATGGAGATGAAGCCATGTGGCTCTGGAGTCAGGACAGAGTCACATTTGCTGTCCAGGCCATGCTGGGGCTCTAATAGATAACCTGCAATCTGCAGAATGTGAGGGTCAAACATCTGCCATAGGAAAGGGAGCACAAGGAAAATGCAAAAGAAATCCCTCTTGCACCAAAGAGCTGAACTGTGCTCAGTCACTGCTGCTAGAAACTGCCTGAAAGCATAAATGTTAATGTTATGCCAGATCTGGAACAGAGGCAGAGAGATTCATTCCATTTCATTATGAAATGATATAAGCACCATAAAGTGTCAGCTTTCAAATTCATAATTTATAAATTAAGTGTAAATAGCATATTCTGACCTCCTCCCCAGCCACTCATTTATCCTTCCCCCGTGAAAAATTATTGAGTCTATAAAGTAGCTTGTAAATTTAAAGCAGTATTTTTATTTTTTTTAAAATCAACAGTGTGATTTTCACTGAGGCCCTGAAGCATTAGCTGGCTGCAGCCACTGCTGTTAATCACTGGTCTTAGGTGTGCTACTATGCCACAGGAAAACCTCAACAAATCAAAGATTTTCGATGCAGACCACTGTCAGGGAGCAGATAAAACTCTGAGGTTTTTAGGCTGCCCTGGTTGAGCACTCGTTGCTTTCCACAGCCTGGCAGGCTGCTTCCTTCAGGGGGTGCTTGAGGACTTAACATCATATCCAAGACATCAGAATAAGAATTAGCAGACAATTCTTAAAATAAGACTTTCTAAGTGGAAAATTCACCCCGGGCAAAACTTTTGGTCTATGGGAAGGGAAGTAAGCAGAACCAGACCAGCTAGCTCCCTGTTTCCACTACAAGGATTCCCTAAGGGGCTCCTCTGCTATTTGGTGACCTTTTAAGCTTCCCTTTGTACAAAAAGCTGCATTGGTCATTTTGCAAGGTCCTCTACAATTTTGGGAGGACCTGTATTCCTGTCCCTTGGTGTGTGCATTTACCAATTCCATGCAAAGATTGGAAAGGAGCAGGTGACAATCAGGGAGGAGAAGGAGACAGGTAAGCTGAGGAACTGATGGGATAAGCACAGCATTCCAAGGTCTTGGAGTCATGGAGGACCACAAGGAATGAGTGCCCAGAACAGGAAACAGACTGGGGTGGGCCTGGAGGAGCCCATGTGGCTGTGAAGGTACTTTCCATGCAGCTGAGGACATGGCTGAATAAAAAAAAATATTTCACACAAATAAACTCTTATTGCTAAGGTCTGTCATAAAAAACCTATCTCTTTTTAACTGAACACAAAGAATGCCACACACTGAAGTAAACAAGGCAGAAAAAAAGCATGGAGATTACCTTACTGCTCCTGTAGACCTAAGTATGATCATGTTCAGTGTTCCTTCTCGCCAGTCTGATTATCATGAATAGAAAGTTACTGTGATGATTTATGACAAAAGTGGAAGATTTTATTCATCAAATTCCTACAATCAAACATTAAAATTAATACCATTCCTCTGGGATCAAGATGGAGGGACAAGCATAATCAGTTTATCTATGCCACATGTAAAATATTTGTAATTGACCAAAAAGCCTTTTCTCAAATACTTAAAAATATGCGGCTAGGGCAGCAAATGTGATTGGATTTCTTATAATCTAATCATTTTCATCCATATGTGGCCCCCAATCTGTTTAGGATTGTTAAAATTCCTGGATATTGTAGCGCCTTCCCCAGAGAATGCTGGGAAGAGCTCCGGACAGCCTGGACCAGATGGGATGCCAGTGATTCCAGCCAGCAAAGGCAGAAAAGAGGACAGTGGTTAACTCCTCCTCTGCCAGCCACCAGAGAGGAGGTCTGGACAGGGAGATTAATGCATGCTGCTTTCCAATGCTGCAAAAGGCAGGTTTTATTTTAAAGCTCTCAGGAGCAAAGTGGCATAGTCCATGGGGACAAACAGAGCAAGGACCAATAATCACATTCTGAAAAACTGTTCAGTGTTGTGGGTGGAAACTGGGGCTGTTTGCAAACTCCCCTGGCTATGCAAGTTCCCATCAGCCCAAGAGGAAAGTGAAATGCTGTAAATGAAACCTAGGAGATTAAAGGCCTCTTGGTCAGACTGAAGAGGCTTTTGAAAATCTCATGGAGTTGCACAGGATCCGAGAGCATTGAAAGATGCACGAAAGTCAGCAGGCCCCTGCTTGTTAGAAGGACAGTCTGCCTGCTCAGCATTCCCTGTCCCTCTCTAACCTGATGCTGAAAGGAGTGACCCAATGCTTCAGAACCTACACCACAGGAAACACTTGGATGCTCCTTGTCCACCAGGCTGGATTTACAAGTTTAATTCTTTGTCATATAAAACAAACAACACCGTAGCTAAAAACCAAATACAGAATTACCCTACTAGAACAGTGTACTAATTACAGACAAAACCACTTCGTTCTGCCTGTGACTTTCTTAACTGAGATAACCAGCAGTTTTCACTAAGCTGGAAACATCACCTTATTTTTCCATACCTGCCCAAACTTTATGCTGCTTTGATGACTTCTAGGGAATTCTGTAGGTGTTTGCTAAGGAATTATTTAACCTAAAATCTTGGAAGCCTGGGGGCTATGGTAAAAGGAAAAGGAGATGAAAGTAGCAGCTCAGGATTTTCAAAATGTTTTCTTCTTTAACTCATAGAGAGGCTGTCAGTGTAATACTGACTCCTAGCAAAGTACTTTAAGATCTTTCTATTGCACTGAATTTACATTTGTGGAAGAACAAATTTACCCTAAAAATAAGGAATTTTCCCATAAAGTTGAATATACTAATCTCAAAAGCAATTTCTCACATCCTGCAAAAATCAGCTTTGCACAGGAGATATTCCCTACTTCATATCCATCATTTCTTGAGAGACTTGTCTGAGCAATTACAACCATTCTTGAAAATATGGAATATGAGAACAGTGAGTAGCAATCAGGCATTTTTTTTTTTTATTTTGCTGGTCACTAAAAGACCCCTCAAGACCCCCTTTAGTTTCAACAGCAGCAAAAAAGATAATTTTCAAGTGCCAGCATCTTATTCTGGAGAGAGACTGCTGAGGAAAAACTCAAGTAATGTTAGTGGGTATCAATTATCACTGTATCATTCCCTGAGAACTTTTCAACACAGACATGCCACAATAGGAGGTACAGGTCCAAAGTGTAAATCACTGACTTTTTATCCTACAAACCCACTATATACTGCCAAGATAACCCACCAGTCCCCTAAACAACCTATTCCTATATTCTCACCTGGGCACAGGCTGCAGCAAAAGTTCAAGTCTGCCTTTGACTTAGAAGCAATTCCCTGCTTCTTAATGCTTCTGAATAGGATCAGAGTTAGGGCTTTTCTCATCCTTTGCATTGCCAGGATTTGACAAAACCCAGAAGAAATAAAAGCAGCTTCCCCACTAAAATACCCTCACAGTAGGTTTTAAGGGCCAGACTTTTGCTTAGGATTTTCTTTCACAGCTTCAAAGGAAAGTGTGATTCTTTCTAGAGCCTAGGATCTAGGATGATATTTTTTGAGCAATAATACTAACCACAAGTACATTAAATCATCAAATACGTGCTGGTTCCAGTAACTATCGAGCAATGATTTGAACAACCTTTCTACTTGGAAGAGGATTTTTACAGAAATTTGCATCCCCTTTTCCATAGCCATAAGGAAAGTCAGATTCTTTTGCTAAGAGGAATAGATTGCAACTTGAAGCCACAGAAAATGCAGAATGTGTTTGGATGGTATAATTTTCCCCACTAGACAGCCACAGCAACTTCTGCTCAGGGTTATGAAGTAGTTTATGCAGGAAGATTAGTTCAAAAGGCATTTTTGAATGCCTTTTGAAAAGACAGACAGGTATCTGGGAGCCAAAGACTAACAATTCTACCTCAGTTGTTAGAGTACATATGTGCATGTGTAAAAGACAGAAAGGGAGAACACTGTTCACCTAATACCTGAAAGATTAGATTTCTTTCCCCATGCATTTTTAATTTGCTTACAGAGTTTCATGAGACAGAACTCCCTAGGCTGGGCTGGGGGCACAGGGAAGTTCCCTGTGCTTGGGAATTGCCAGAATTAACAGCCAGGGGCTGATACAGCTGGGTGGTGGATGAGAAGACACTGCATCCCTGTTCCCACTCTCCCCTGTATCACTCTGACAGGGAGGACTGGAGCTCTCCTTACCCTTCCCACAGACAGTTTCCTGATGGAAGTGACCAAACCAGCTCGAAGAAGGGTTGCCAGGGCAGGGAGATTCTTCATCAGAAATTACCAGTGGTCCATGTTTTTGCAATTCCCTGCCAAGTCCAAAGCAACATGATCCAATTCTCAGAGCTGTGCTCTGTGGGGTGAGCCTCCAAACACCCCTGTGCAAGGCATGCCATGCAAGAGCAACAGAATGCTGCAGGCAGGGCCTGCTGTGGGACACAGCTGCCAGGACTGCAGGACACTCCCCTGGCCTGCAGAATCCCTCACCTGAGTCCACAACTTTGGACTGCACTTCCAGGAAATGAACATCTGAAGCGTCTTTGAGAGCTTCAAGCTAAGCCCCCGAGTCTGGCTTTTTGCTCCCTTTCCAAAGCACCTCCTTTGTTTTAGGATTACTGATCTTTTAGCAGAGCTACTACATAACTGAGTATAAATCAAGTCTCTGGTGTCAAAGGTGCTCTGTCTCTCACATTTATGAAAGGTGTGGATGGGCAGCAGGGTTGGAACAGAAGTAGGATCTCTGAACAGCCCTCTTGAAGTCACCGACTCGGCTCTGAGGGGAGCAGAGCCAGCTCATTACAGACTTTTTCTACTGAAAAGGCCATTGTACCAATTTTTTGCAAAATCAAGGACTGATTTATCCCTGTTGTAACTTCACTGAGTTCAGTCAAGCTATACAAGCCATGAATTTAGCTCTTAACTTTCTCCATGGAGAATATTTTTCCCCTTTGATAGTGCTTCTGTGACCCTCTCTGAAAACTGGCGAGCACAGATTCTGCTCCAGCAAAGCATGTAAGCAGACACACATGGGAAGTACGTGAGAAACTGTCCAGAGAGGAACAGGATTATTTCTATGCTTAAATCATCACCAGCCTTTTTTACCTGATATCCTTGCTGATGTTTTATTCAGTGGGAGACAGAGGGTTCCTTCATGAATTTCACTCCCAACTCTGAAACGATGGTCAAAGGAAAGACTCCCATCGCCTTCCCTGGAAGGTGAATTTTGCTGAGGGTAATGGTTTGTTTTGATGGCAGTGGGGAGGTTTGGAGAGGACAAGACCAAGAGTCTATCCCTTCTACAACAAAGATGTCCATTCTGTCCAGATTTAGGGATTTTACCAGACATGAGTAACATCTGCTTTGGAGATTTGCCCACAGGGATTCCTACATAGTACTGGTTACTGGCCTACAATTCTCCCTGCTGTCTTCCACCCATGAGTCCCTCTAAATTCCCAGCAAAAACCAGACTGTAGTCTCTGCACTTATATTGTGAGCAATATTTTTTCTGGGAAAATAAATTTCATGTCCTGTTTTCAGGGCACATTTTTGATGCACCTCATCTGACCTACATTTCCCTCTTTCAGGCCTGCTCTGGGACCTTGTTGGACTTTGCACCAACACCTTTTTCTCCTGTTCCTCTTCCATTAAGGAAACACTTTTGTTCTGGCTAGGTGCTTACATTTGCATTAGTTCCCAGATCTACTACACAGACTTGACCTGGACTGGATTTCACACCAGAATGATGGTTTGTCTGACAGACCCCGTTTACCATTGACCCTGCTTTTGCCAGTTTTCTAGGATATGTCCAGCAATGTCCTCATAGCTTCACAGTGCCAATACCCTGATCATACAGTGCCTGTACCAAGGTTCCCACTTGCTGTCCCTTTTTAAAAGGCCAGCTGCTCAGCAAAATTTTTCAGCAAACAATTCATGAACACCTTAATTATTTCTGCTATCTTCTACACAGTAAATATTTTTCTTACATCAATTGATGAGTAAATCTATATTTTCAGAAGGATCTGCTATGCAAAATCTGTTGAAACATCTTTCTGCTTCTCCCTTACCTCCCCCTCTTAGCAAACTTTTAGTCTTGGGAAGGTTTAAACAATCTAACTCTGAATCCAGGGGTACAATAATAAAGGGTTACTGCAAGTCACTCTTCAAACACTGGACAAGATACTTTATTTAAAAATAGAGCCTCCCTGCAATATTGATTCTTTGCCCCCTGCACAGTGGCTGCCTGGTGCTGCTTCCTGGGGCTTGCCTTTCTGAGCAGGCATCCCCACAGGAGCAATCCCAGGGCATCTCCCCTGACATCCCAGGCCAAGAAGTACAAACAGCATGTGAATCCTGACCATACACTGCTCTCACTCAGCAGGAGAGGCATGAAAAGAACCATGGCTTTGCTACAACTGCTTTGTAGCCCCAAAAGCAAGTGCTTGGCTCGCTGTGAGTCATTTCCCATGCACCCTTTTGCTGCCTCCTCCCTCAGACACACTGCTTTCACATCAGAAATGCTCCCCCAGCCCAGACACTTCTGGAGTTTCTTTCTTACAGCCTCTCTAAGCCAAGAAAACTGCTCAGCTCTATTCAGAAGATTCCTGACAGTTTTCAAAGGATTGCTAATTCCAGTCAGCTTTAAAAACGCAGAGCACTCTCTCCCAAAAAGCAGCTTTTTTTGCCTTTCCTGCTTTAGATCAGCACTTGTTAGGCCCAGAAAGCACCACAGCGGAAGCTCAGTACACCTGAAATTATCTGGAGCTTCTGCAGTGCTGAGGGCAGGGAGATCACACACTCCTTGGGAGGGCCATCAAGCTGCCAACACAAAAGTAGTTTTCTGGAGGAGAGTGGTGCACCCCTGGCTGGCTTGGATTAAGGGCTGATAAGGGTTAACAGTGTTTGCTCCTCTCTCCATCTCACCCCCTCCTCCTCACTGTGCATTTCAGTCCCAGACCCCGGGCAGGCAGTGCTGGGATTAGGCTGCAGGAGCAGTCTGGCTGACACTCGGTGCAGAGCAGCGTCCCGGGCTCCGCAGCCAGCACAGCCCGACTGCTGCACAGCTCCAGCAGAGCAAGAGCTGGAGCAACAACCACCAGGGCTCAGGAGACTGCAGAACTGGGCAACTTTAAAACAACCTTTGAAAACACACAGCTGAAGAAAATACCAAAATCCTGTTGTATTTTTTTATTTTATTTTATTTTTTAGTTTTCTTGAAGGACCACGAGCATTTAAGTTGCTATGTCTGCTCAGGAGCCATATGGAAAAATCAGTTCTGTCCTGTTAAACTGGTTGCACAGTTTTGATTTTCATCTGCCTACAGAGATCTGAAAAGTCTATGTTCTTTTATGCTTTTTTGGCAAAGAAAGCGAGTGCTCTGAGGATCATCTAGCCAGGAACACAATAGGTAAGCACAGTATTTTTTTGTGTAACATATTTCCAACAGTCTGAGAATATGTTGTTTTGTGTAGTTGAGTGAAAATAGCCTTTGTGATAATGGTCTCTTTGGGATAAGCTGATTATAGGTTTGTTGATCGCTTGGTTTGTTTGTTTTCCTGGAGAAGAAAAGCTGAGCTCCTGTGGTATCAATGTGGCTTGCAAGATCCTGTCATTTAAGCACCAGGAAGACTTTTTAAAATCCACTCCAAAGCACAGAGCAACTCAGATTCCACTGTCAAAGGTAAAGCAAAATATTTGGGGTTCTATTTTAAATCTGTAAGCTATAATTAGACATCAGGAATAATGAAGTGGCAAAGCGACTCAGAGTCATGAGGAAAAGCTGTTATAAGATCATTAAAATTGAATTGATATAGAAATCTTAATATTCTTTCAACTTGTTCAGATGGCTGTTTAAGCTGCATTCAGCCAGGTGCTAAAATAGTAGAAACAGACAGAGAATAAACCAGCTTTATCTGGATGTTGAGAGGGACATTCAGATCACATCTGAATTTTATGGAAACAATAATTTCCATAATCATCTCATTGATATTAAAGATGTGCTTGACTGTGGGAATCCAAGATTTTGTACATAAAACCCCTCAGATGTATTTAATGATATATTTAAATGTGTGTTTGAAATGGATTTAAAAAGGAAGGGGTCCTTTTTTAAAGTCACCTTAACTGCACTGGACAGCGGGTGTGCTGAACTGAAGATTTGACCACCTAAAATCTTCCACACTTTTACAGACACTGTGGGGAAAGAGCTGATCTCAGAAAGAAAAAAAATTACAAAGAATTGAGCTTTTGTCTTGTATGTTTTCTCCTATCACCAGGCAATAATCAGATTTAACCAGGATCTTTACTCCTAGCTGCTTGTAAAATGCAATAGGCTACTTTTTCCTCAAAAAAAGGGATCTTGCACACAGAGCTCCCTCTGCTTTCCAAATCCCTGAGCTACAGCTGGCACTTGTATTAAAGGTCTATGCCCTTTCCACTTTCATACTTTCTGAAACCAGATGTGGCAGAGAAAGGAATTGTAAGTTATAATCGATAACTGCACATAGTGTACCATCAAAATTTCCTGTCTTATCTGGAGTCTCTTCCTTAGTGTGGCTCTGGGCAATGCATACAGCAGCTTAAATAATGCCAGTATTTGTTGGGGACTGGTTTTCTACTTTTCTTTCATAGATTCCAAGCTGATAATAAGGTCTGTTGCAAAAAGAGACATAACTGATTTTTTAAAAATATCTTGCCAGAGAGAATATAATACAGTTGTTACAGCTCCAGTGAGCAGCAAATGCTGAGACAGGCTGGAAGTGATGCAGGTATGAGAATGATAAGCAATACAAAAGTCTAAGAATAAGATTGCTGCCCTTCAGTGATAAAGCCTTCTTCCAAGTGAGATACACAGAGCTCAAAATCTAAGTACCAGTTTAGGGATTCTTATCCAGGATTCTCCACCTTTGACCAAACAGTATCTTACACAGCTCTGGATAAGGTACAATGATCCTCTTATCTACGCACACCTACAGCCCCAGTGGACAAAATAAAAATTCAATAACCCCTGATAGAACAGCAGAAGCAGGGTTTGGGACATAGTGACCTCCTGTGACTTTTAAAGGTATAGTTCCACTACATCTTGAAATTTAGTAAGTGAACATCACAAGCCAGAAAAAAGTATTTTAAATGTAATTTTCCACTCATTCTGACAGCAGTAAAAAGAATATTTTGAATAACTCTAATGTTGCACTTGTGTTGCATTGACTACATTTTTTTTCTCTAATCAAAGATTTCATAGCAGTTTCTGCAATTAAATCTTTGTAAAGAGATTCTCTGAGGAGTGTTTCCATGAACTTTAAACAATTCAGCAAAATGAAGACTTGCACTTTTTGAATTCTTGGCTTGCTGGGTCTATAACAAATACCAGAAAAGGCACAGAAAGAGGGTCACATGACTTTCTCTCCTATGGCAGCCATTTCTGTTCACTTATGTCATCTCACTTTGCAGTACTGAAGATGTCCTGGTTCTGGATTTACCTTCCTCTCCATCTTCTCACAGCGACTTCTTTGTGCCATTCTATAAAAGCACCCACCACCAGTTCCCAACAGAGCTTCAAGACCAATCTCTTCAGTTTCTACCACTCCCTGATACTTGCAGATGGTAAGGAAACTACAATTCACCTGCTGAAGGATATACCCAAAAGGTAAGAGTTGTCAGCCACTCCTATTCTCGGGTACTTCCCTGTGTCACTGGACACTGCGCACTACCAGGCTAAGCCAAGAATTCCTGTGTGCCTGCAGGGCTCTATCAGTGCACACTGAAATGCCAGAAGAATGCACCACTCCTCACATGTCATTACACTGCCCAGAATCTGGAATGGCCCTCTGAGATGAAGTTTAGATTCCTGCACACATTTCAGCAGCTCTCTGCTTTGTTTGTCAGAGCAGCAGCAGAATTGATACAGGATGGGTGGGCTCCAGCAGCAAACAGCTATGTCACTAACAGCCCAGCTTCAGGTCTGCAGAGACAGCAGCCATCCTACATTCATGGTGAAACACAAACATTTTACCCAGCAAATTAACTATCCCAAAAATCAATAGAATATCTGCACAGATATCTTATCAATAAAACTTGTGCCGCTGTCCTGCACACTAAAAGTATTTTTGCTGAATGGCACTACAAGTTGCTAAGATCAAAAGTGCTTTGCATGTGGAAATTCCACATTCTTCACCTTTCCAAAATATCTGCAAAGTCTTCTGCCATACCTAGATATGTAGGTGATTAGCTATCAACTGGTACTGCATTTGGGTACCAAAGATCAATCTGCTTGTTTGGGAAGAGATGCACTTTGGACAGAGACCAGCAAATACAGATTTTGACATATAGCCAAATGGTCATGGAGCAGAGGGTGTGCCAGACTGCTCAGTCTTCCTGTGCATTGCACAGAAAAACTGGAACATGGCACAAGTTATATAATGTGACCATGCTCACAAGAACATAACTAGGGGCTCTCCTAGTTAAAGGGCCAGGGGCACTGAAATCTCAAAGAAAAGGGAATTCTTCTATGCTCTTGCAGCATAACATTAAGAATGCAGTTAGGAAGCAGTTTAGTGTGATCAGGAAGGTTCTTTTGAACTCCAGTCATCCCAGCAGGAAGACAGGTGATGACAAGTTTTGGCTGAGAGTAAAAGACCAAGAACGTGGAACTGGTTCCAGTGAAGCTTCACTCTGGCCTAGTAGCCATACCCTGAAAGTAAGCCAGACCTCTAGGCTGACAGGATCTATCCATAATGACTAGGCTTCTCTCATTGGTGAACAACAAAAAACCCTTGGATTGCCAATTGCCTTGGCTTAAGTGCAGAGTGAGACACCCAAATCCAAACTTTACTATGGCCAAGCCCAAACATTATACAGTCTGTATAAAAACAACAGAAATAAAACAGAGCAAGACAGGAGGTTGGGCTTTTTCAAGGCAGGAATCAAACCCTGACCAAAGAGACTGATGTCCCTTTGTGGTACATAGAAGCCTCTGACACAAAGGCAATCAAGGTAGAACTGGCAACAGGTGGTTGTGGAGAAGGCTGTCAGCTAAATCACATACATCATCCAAAATAACCAGCTAAGGATGAGATACAATGTTCAGCTGAAGTGTGGGAAAAAACCCAGAGGGGAAAATATTGCTTTAATATTTCAGAAAATACATGTGGATTAAAAAAAATTACCCCAAAGTCTGTTTTCTTCCTACAGCTGAAGACTGCAGAAGACTGCAGACACTCATCATCCCTTTGTGTGGATGCACCTCAAAGTAATTTCTACCCAGAGCAAAGTAACACACATCAGAATGGCTGATTACAAGGAGTTTTGGGAAAATTTGGATTTCCACATACATTCCCTCTATTTCTATTCACATTTACAGGTACTACTTTGTTTTGGAAGAGGGCAGGGTCCTTGCCCCTTTCTCAATAACTGTGACGCCCTGTGATGTTCCCATTGAATGGAGCATACTTGTGTACAAGTCTCCACCAGGAAAAACAACACCAGGTAAGGCCTTCAGTCTGCCTAAGTAGAGACAAAGGAAATAAAAGTTACTCATAAATAACTGTGTTATAGGAAATTTCCCACAAACCTAAACATTTTGTGGTCTCTCCTTTAAGTTGCCAGGGATTGATCCAGTCTCCATGGGTAAAACATGGAAACCCATCAGATCTTGCCTTCAACACAAATAAATTAGGGATTAGATATGAAAATGTCTAAATCTAAGGTTAATATTTGGGAACAACTACAGGTTGTCCAGGCTGCACAAAGAGACCAACTGCATAAACTCTTGGCACTGGGTCGAACTTCTCAATGTTGCCTCAGTTATTTTTCTGTGGCTTATGTTACTTGAGACAACAATTTGCTCCCCACATGAAGGAGAGAAGATCTAGCCATTTATTCTTGCCACATCTACCATGGCAGTGGGTACTAAACTGCCTTTACCCTAAAAGGCAATTCCTTTCTCTTGCATGATTTTTTGAATTAATTAATTTTTCAAACTAAAAATCTAAAAGCTGCCATTAACAAGTTCTTACCTGTCAAGCAGGTACACCTGACAGAGGAGCATAAATTATACTCCTTTGAATTGATAAGTTTTCCCTCTTCATGAGACAATGGCCTAAAACTAACCCAAAGAAAAAAAAAATCCTACCATAGGAATCTTAAGGAAGTCTCCTTAAAGTAAAGTACCCTAAGAGACAGCAAATATAAGAAAAAAATTGTAGGGGCATCAGGCATGATATAAGCCAAGCTTTTGCAAGTTGTGGTTTCATAATTATAGTATTTTTGAAAACATAATTCTACAGCTGCACTGCTAAAATAAAAGCTTCTCAAATTTTATTTTAATAAATTGCCAGTAGCAACATAGTTTTAGTAAAACATATTCTTAGTTATAATTGCTGCTTTCAAGAAGAAAATATAATGTTCCCTAACAGTAAAACTTGTATGATGTGCTTTATTTCACATCTTTTGAAACAGAAGTTACAAGTCCGCTTTTTGCCTGCAGGTGACCATGATACACAAGAGATCTCCAAATCTCAGAAGGCTTCAAGCATGGTGTCCACTATCTTCAACTACAAGGGAAATTCTGTAGAGACTTACATGGGAATGTCTTCCCATTCTGCCCTTTACCTGCTCGAGTTCTTATCCACCGAGCGAGACACACACATTACCGTGTACTTAACAACTGACACCACCTCTGGGCACCTCTACCCAGAGCTTCCCATGGACCCACGCATAGATGTCATTGGCATCGGCCATACAACAGTGACTCTGGCCTGGAAACACAGCCCTTCTGTCTTGCAGCACAGGGAAAGCATCCAGTACTGTCTCCTAGTTAATGAAAAGCACAATTATAAGAGCTTGTGTGCTGCTGAGACAGCCATCAGGTCCTCTGGAATGAAGCTGCCCCCCACACTGGCTCTGTCCCTCTCTCCATACCTTCTTGAGCCACAGCAGGTGATGATATTGTCCAACAGCGAACTGAGCATCATCAACAAAGTGAGCAGTGGGGAAGTCAGGCAGGTGTGCATGGGCACCAAGAACACTTACACAGTGCCCAATCTCAGCCCCAGCACTCAGTATTACTTTGATGTTTTTATTGTCAATCTCCTTACAAATGCCAGCGCCGCATACACTGGGACATTCGCCAGGACCTTAGAAGAACCTGAACCCAAGGTGACAGAGCTGAAAGATGGCAAAGTGGTTCATGTGGTCCTGGATGGGAAAAAGCAGAAATTCTACAGTCTGCAGTACCAGGCGAGGCACAAGAAAATCCATTTCACCTTTCAGCTGTGTCAGGGCCAAATACGGGTTCACATAGCAAGAAATGGCAAAACAGTGGCATCAGAAAATCTCTCTGGGCTGAGGTATTTCTCCCTGAAGGGAAAGCCACTGGACACCTATTTGGTGCAGCTGAGGTCCACAGAGGAATCTAACTCTTCTGTGAAGGTACTGGCATCCCCCCATTTCCACAAGCCCTTATTTCCACTTCTTCCAGAGAGCTTAAAAATCAAGTCCTTCAGTAAACTGAGAACATGCAGGTCTGTGACCATTGCCTGGCTGGGAACACAAGAGGAGAGCAAGTACTGTGTGTACAGAAAAAGGATTGAAGAGGATCAGATCTGGAGGGAACTGCAGAGTGCAGACAGGTGCTCTGGGCCTGAATCTCGGCACAAATCAGAGAAAGTGCTGTGCAAGTACTTCTATGATCTAAACCTCCAGCGAGCCGTCACCACAGAGACCATCAAAGGGCTGGAGGCAGGGACATTCTACTTGTTTGATGTTTATCTCTTTGGGCCATCTGGCATCCCTGTCAGGTATCACAGCAAAGTTGTGAAGACTAGGAAAAAATGTTGAAGGATTTTAGGGGAAGTTTTGAAGTGAGCGAATGAAGATCATTATCAAAATCTACACCAATCCAAGTCAAAATCCCTGCAGTTTGAGCTAACAAATTCAACAAAAATAAAAAATTTAAAGCCATAAGATGCTACAGCAAAACACACCTTGGATGATTACACTTCTCTCCTGTGCAAAGTGGGGTGTTTTTTTTCCTTCCCTATCTCATTAAAAACAGAGCTGTGAAACAAACTCATACACATGGAAATTGAATGGCCCAGGAGTACTAATGAGAAATAGATTAGTTACCTAAAATGCTTCTGAAATACAGCGCAGAAGTGATGGGGAAATACTTCACACACATCATTTTCAAGTCCCTGAGAGTTTTCCACTTTCCCTAACTCATGCAGCTAATGAGGAACTGAGAGACCCCACAAATCAGACTGCTCTTGAGAAACAGATTCCTCACTGCTTGAAGAAGAAAGGAGACAAAAAGAAATTGAAAAAGCAGTGGAACTGATGTATAGCTCCACACACTGAGTAAAGCAGGTTGCACTACATCTTCCCCTATTACCTGCATGCTTGCTTGGTTTCATGCCTACAGACAAACTGTGCTTGGTTAGAAATAGACAAAATTCCAGCCAGTAACTGGCTCTGGATCTGGCTTTTCTGGGGAGTGTTCAAATACACTGCTGGGCTACTGCCCATGGAGGAAAGCAGCAACTGAGGAATCTTGCCATAGAAATATTCATCACCTATAGCCTCTGATATCAAGCCCGTGTCTATGACTCTGTCCCCTGACTGTAATATATTCATTCTTTGCATCCTTAAGCCAGCCTATATCAATGACTATATTGCTTTGAGAAAAATTAAGTGTGGTTTTCCTACTAAATATCATGGAAGGAAAATATTTGTAGTAAAAATTCTGACAAATATCCTAGTTGTCTTGTTTCCTTAATTACCTTCCATATATGACATGGGACAGTGTAGAAAGAAAAACAAAACTAAGCCTTCATAAACTCCCTCAGGTTCATCTTCAATTATCAGTAGAAGGTATTTTGCATTTTGTAGGCTCTTGGCAGGCCTGGAATTTACATATAAAGAGATACAATAGCTTCAATAACTCAGAGGTTGCCAGAGAAATCTTGCCTGTAGTAATTCTTTTTCCTCTACAATTACACTAAACACATACATAAATGATTAAGTCCATTATTGTGTATTTGAGTCATTCTCTTGCAATTCAGGGCCATCAAAGTCCCAGTTTACTCTGAGCAATTATTACATCCAGGCGTGCTTGGAGGCCCTTGGTAAGGACTCAGTCAGTCCCATGTGCAGGCCAAGGGTTGTGTTTCCTGCTCCAAAGGCTCTCAGCCCTGAGCACCCTGTCCAGGGCACCCTGAGACTGCTCAGCCCCAGATGAGGGGCTCAGGCCTCCCCAGGGATCAGCTGCAATATCTGGGCTTGGCTGGGTTTCACATTCCTGCAGGCACTGTTCTGGACTGAGCAGTGCCACGGCAGGAGCCACGTGCTCTGCAGCCTCCTGTCCACACTCCACAGGCCTTTTGGCTAATTACAGGGGCTGGCAGCTGCTCTGCCTTTCCAAGGCAGGCCCTCGCTTCATTTGCCTAGTGCCAAAAATAGTCTGAGCTCAGAGAGCAACAGAGGTCATCTCCACTTGGAAATCTCAATGTTTTCTGCCTTCCTGCTGAGTTTCAGGCATTTATATTGTGGATGAATTTCACTTAGATGCCCTACAACTGACTGTAATTACAACCATAATTATAATAGAGGAAGAACAGGAAGATCTGTCTAACTGCAGATACAATATATTCTTAATCCCCTGACCTCAGACCGTCAGAACATTAACCCTTGCTTTTGCCCTCTATACAGAAATGCCACAAAAAAGTCCCTTGGAAGAAGACACATTGGCACATTGACCACCACCAGTGTTCCTACTAAAGCAGGTTTTTACAACAGAACTGGCCTTGGGCTTCTCAGTAATATCTTGGCTCAGGGCTGTAGTCAAGAGGTGTGAGGAAGGGATAGAAGGAGAGCCTGAAAGAGGGCAGAGAGCTGAGCAGTCAAAGGTGGCACAGAAGCAAAGGCTTGGTGTTGCACCAAGTTGACTGACAGTTAAGAACCTGTAAGGAGGAGTTCAGGTTTGGAGGACAGCAGCTATTTCAGAGGGACTTGGAAAAGAGTCAGGAAATTCTCCTCTTCCCATATTCATCTCTTTACTCCTCCTTTCCCTGGCCATTGCTCCATGCAGAGGACTGGCTGAGGCAGAGCCCAGTGGGAAGCTCTGAAGAACACAGCTTACTGGTCCTGCAGCGCAGGCTGGGAGCCAAGCAGGACAGTGACCACTGGTGCTGCTGAGAGGGCTGATTTCAGTCCCTCATTCACAGGAGGAGCTTTCTCCCACATATACTAGGCCTTCCATCAGCCAAGGCCCCTGCACTCAGGAGAGAACTCAGCTGTAGAGAGGAACATGCTGTTCTGTCAAAACCTATCACGTCTGACAAAAGCAGAGCAGCACCTGCCCTCCAGGTAGCAGCCCACTTTGCTCATGAGCACAGCCAGCCATGCTCTGCAATAGAGCCCAGGAGCAGCAGGGAAAATTCTTCTCCACTGATCTTTCTACTGTGATTGTGCCTGTGTGCACTAGGCTGAAAACCTGTGTTCAATTCACTCACACCCAGACCCTGCTCCTGAGGTGGCCTCCATGAGCACTGGTTTAAGCTGGGTCTCAGTGCTGACTGCTGTACTGGAAGTTTCAAAGGTTTATCCACAACAAAACAAAAGGTGCTGCATTACACCCTTGGTGCTCTTCCCACTCCTACATAGGCAGCTGCTTATGAGCACAGCTCCCCATCTTCAGCACTAACAGGTCCTTTTCTTTCAAAGCTCTTTGGCATCTTTCCTCTTCCGCTCCTTCCTATTTGACTAGTCCTGGCCTACTAAGCTATGTCTGACCATAAACATTTCCCAAGCCACCTCTTTTCTTGTTTTTACACTTTCTGCAGTCCTTCCCGCTCAGTTCTTTAGAGAGGCTCAATGCCTTCAGTTCAGCCCATCCTCAGCTGTCATCAGCTCTTCCCATGTGCTTCCCATCTCTGCTGAATCTGAGTCACTTCAGAAACACAAACAAATCTTTTCATGGAGAACATTTTAGAGAAAGGTGTTGGTCTTGTGGATCATTTAAAATAAGTCATCAACATTATTATCAGGCCAAAGTATTTTCCCTGGAGTTCAGTAGTTGGTCCCAGGTTTTCTGTGTACTTCTAGCTAAAGTATCTCACGTCCTGTCACAGCTGAAATCAAAGGCCATACATCTCTTCCCAGCAATTTTACAGAATTGCTGTCACTGCTATGACACCCCCTGCACATGGGAAGTGAGGGTCAGGGTACCAAAAACAGAGAAGGCAAATAAGAGAAAACAGATTCAACTCCACATCCACTTTCCCAGTGGCTCAGCCTCACAAATTGAAACTTGAACTGGAAAAATGAAGTGCTGGTATGTGAAACAGTGAAATAATAGAGCATGGGCCTAAGCTTACCACTGTGTGTTGTTGTTTGCCACAAACCAGAACGAGGGACTCTTCAGCATCTTTGTATGTATGAAGAATCTTCAGCATCCACATGTGTGAAGCTTTTCAGTGCTTCCTACAACTGCTACCGATAGAAGCTTTGAAACGTGACCCAAGTCAGTAACAATTTCTTGTTTAATTTATACACTTTGAAAGATATTGCTGTCTAAAACCAGTGCAGAGGTTTCAGACACTGGGTTCATGGACTAATGGCATTTATGAGTTAAATATTAACTGACAGCAAAAATAATCTATATTACCATTTATTTCTTCTTTCCCATTTGTAACAGGTCATTTATTCATTCCCTGTTACTTTGAGTTTGCTAATAAATTTAAATATCCTTCTAAGTGGACCTGGTAGTTTAATAAATTGTTCCCTATCTGCCCACATTCAGGGATGCATTCTCAGCTTTTAAAAAAAGAAATAGCTCAATTTCTTCTTTTTATCTTGCAATTTCTTTTTCTGGCTTATGCTTTCTCCCTTGGAAGACTCCCTTCTAGCTTAAACAACATGTTAAAATATTCTTCCTAGTTTGGCCTGTGGTGCTGAGGTGAAATACTGCTTGTTATTTGCTTTGAAAGACACAGAGCTGAAGTGTTCGTTTACATGCACGCACATTAGCCCTGTTTTGGGCTTCCTTACTATTCCCTGTTGGGTTTTGTGGGTTAAAAATTTATGAGCCATGGACACTGCAGTTAAACATCCTGGCCACATGCAGCTTTGCACAAGGCATAAAGTCGCATATTGAAAATCAAACAGTATTGGCACTGACAGCAAGTACAGACCAGTGACCCCAAAATGCCAAAGGCTTTCAGGGTGTGTTAGAGCAGCTGAAGCTCTCTGGCATTTAGAGAAAAATGGATGACTAGGCAGCTGATTAGTCATTCAGCAAAACAAACAACCCAGGCAAAACAAAATAGATGCTGGCTTTGGGGGAAGAAGGTGAACAAGCGATGTGTGGCTGCTCATCAGTGTCGCCTCTTCTGCACTGCAGGACTGAGAAATCAACAGACAGGTCAGCATACTTCTCTTGCATAAAAACAGGGATTTCCTGGACAAGTCTGTCAAGGAATATTAAACAACAGCATTGTGAAAAAAGCAGATCAATTTAGCAGAAGAGGCAAACAACGAGTGTGTCTCGCTGCTGCAATGCATTCCTCTGGCCAGGAACGCACTCCAGCTGAAGGCTGCCCAGCAGGGCCGGCTGTGGCTCCGGCAGCCCCTGCCAGGCGGTACCCAGAGCATCCTGCTGCTGGTACCCGGAGCATCCTGCTGCCACCAGAACTGCAAACACCAGAGGGCACTCGCAGGCTGCAGGAGGAGCACAACGGGTGCTTGATAAGGCTTATCAGGAACAAATATTTCAGCAAATTTAACGAGTCAGGCATCTTTCTGATAAGATTATTAGAAGGAACAGATAGAAGAAAAATCCAAAGAGCTCACATTTTGTTTTCTTTTAGTCTTTTAAGTCTTCCAAGTTTGAGGGATTTTTGTTAAAGTGTGTAAAACCTGACAGACAAGGGATAGATAGTAAGAAACAGGGACTTGTTGAAAGGACCAAAATACCAGTGCTCCCTCTGCCTCTGAGACATTCAATCAATCACTAATGGGGCTAAAGCTTGTATAAAACAAAAATACTGTGGTACTGAGGACAGAGATTTTATGATGTTCTGGTGGGGAGTCTTATTTCAGGCACGATTTGCTCAGCAGGTTCCTCTCCCAAGCACTCCATCACTTCTCCTGTAGTGCCCTTGTACTGCGGGAGATTCTCTGGAGTATTGCTTCCCTGACTCACCAACGTTTAGAGACTTACCTCCCACTGGTGCTGAATGTCCCACCTCTACTCTGGGACACAGGAAACAGACTGCAGTTTGTCAGGGTCTTGTTTTTTGGGGAATTCGGTCACTGACCTTGTAGCCTCTATGAGAGACTAAGGATTTTCTTGCAGGAGCTATCCCAGAAAAACTGCAGACCCTGACCTAAACTGCTTTAACAAGTTCTCTGAAATCCTGCATCTCCACTGTACGTTTACAAAAGCATATGGACAAGGACAGGGCTGACAGCAGGAGGGGACCAAGGAAGTAAGAGCCAGCAATGCTGGTTTTTTTTTGCAGATGTTGGTATCAGTGACACAAGAGAAGCTTTGAGAAGGTGGCCCAGAAGCTCAGATTCAAACTTTCAGACTCCCATGATAATTTGCTCTGAAAGCAGAACTCAGTAGGTGACCTCCGGGGGCCAGGGTAAAAGCAGAAGAAAACCATGAAAAATCTGAAAGTAATGAGGCAAAATTTGAATTTCTTAGAAGCTTCTAAAGAAATGAAGAGCCAAACCTGGAATCACATTTTCCATCCAGCTCCCATTTTTATAAGACAGGACAGGAAGCCTATTTGCCTGGACAGATTTCTCTGGAATGCCATTCATTTTCAGAAGGGTTCTGCAGGAACCTTGATAAGGACTGTCAGTGAGATACATCAGTCCTGGCCCTTCCCAAAGCATTTTTCAGGCACCAGCACCATGGTGGTAACTGATACCAACAATTTTTTCATTCTCCTTCCAGGAGCAAGAAGATTATATTTGATTGAGCTTCACTACTGATTAATTTCTGTCTCCAGGGTTCTCTGCCAGCATATAAACCCACTAAGCCCCTAGTATTCCTTTAGCCTGTGACTCATAGGAGAACTCAGCATGCAGTGCATTTTCTGCCCCAAAACTATGATCCTAAGGAAATACTCAATCTGAGTCTCCTTTAGAGGCCTCTGCAAATAACCACACACAGTCCACTGTCAAGGTAATGTGCTGTTAGACCTGGATCTCACATCTGATATATCTGCTACATGAAAAATACCACAAAACCAAAACAGGGCCTCAAAGCAAACAGCCAAAATCCAGCTGCCCTGCTTTTAATTTTCCTCTGGGACATATAGCTCAAAATCAGCTCAGAAACACCCAAAGTGGTACTACCCAGCACAGCTGAGGTGGTACTAGTGTTAAGAAAAACTCCAGTTTTAAAGACAAGAAATACCAGTGCTGGGTCCCACACTTTTTGTGGAGGCAGGTGATGGTTTTAAAGAGATTAAATGCAGCTCCACTCTGAGTTTAGGGAATTATCTGTCTCACACAAGGCTGGAAACATAACCAGACAGTTAGAGCAGAACTGTTGCTATTGATTGCAGTGCTGACAAGTGTTCATCTCCTAAGGTTTCACCCATTGAACCCCCATAATTTACGAGTTAATTCCTTTTTTCCTTTCTCCATTCCTGATATACAGAAAGTGATCCTAAACATGAGCTCCTTGGCTTAACAGTATCTCTGTGTCACGACTTGGGGCCAGGTCCATGATTTTTAAGCATTTGGAGCTGACAGTTACTTATGACTGGGGCTTACGCGCTGCAGATCATGAGGGATCATGAAAGCAAGAACAGCTTGCTTACAGTGACAAACAGGAAGGATCAAGATGCTTTCTGTACTGTGGTGGAAAGTTTTTAATAGAATTATTTAGCCTTCTTTCCTCTAGAAGAATCCTAGCCAAAGAGGGAGCCAATATTAAGCACTACAGTCATTGACAAGTGCCTTTGAGGACAAGAGCCATCCACCCACAGAAAAGGATTCTTTTCTTTATCTACAACTCAAGGAAGGAAACAATTTTATTACTGGGTTGTCCTAAAAAAACCAAAACAACAAACTTCTATTCAAGCAGTTAGTTTCATATGTAGGCCAAACCCTCTGGTTTTGTAACATGGTACAGTCCTCAAAGCCAGATTCTCAAAAACAGAGTGCCAGTTTCTCAACTCAGACTGAGAGCCCACAAATTGGCCAGACCATCAGCAGTGCTTTGCACATATTATCTCCTATTGCGACAAAATCTTTTCAAATCTGCCTGTAACTCAATGAAACCACAACAGTTACATCTGCAAACAATTTGGCCCACAATATTTTCCTCCCTAGTCATGCTTATGCAAAGGGAAAAAATGCCGCTTTTATAGTGACTACTTTATCCATGTTATTCACATGTACTAATGCTCAATAGCAATAGCATTCTTTTCCAGAGCACCCAGGAGAAAGCAGAAAGGTGTTCTAGTTCATTCTTTCTAAAAAAGAGAACTTCCACGAAGAAGCAGTCAATTCTAATTCCAACTATTCTAAATACAACTATTCTATAGCTAAGCAGCAGAACAATTCACTTTGAAATGAAACTTCTCCAAAAAGCGGTATCAGAACTCTTACTCATGCAAATGTTTTTTGTTTGCAAGGGGGGTTGTTCTTGAAGAAAGGACCCAACAATGGAATTGAAAGGTGGTTCAAAACTACAAGTCTGGTGCTAGAAAGGACATTAGAGTAGAAATCTGCAGCTCACATTGTGTTGGGCACAGACAGTTCTAACTAGAATAACTGACAATTACGTTATTCAATAGCCTTTTGATTCTCAGAAATTGGCAGCAAACCTAATATTTCAGCTATTTGGCTAAAACTGTTCCTTGTCTCTTGGGTATTGCTGTTTATTTGCCTCATCTCTATTAATTCCATCTAAACCAGGTATTCAGAAAATGTGTGATAGCAGAATTGATCAGTCAAAACATACCGAACATTCTTTTCCAGCGCATTGTGAAATAGTTCATTTAAGTAGTTCTTTTGCAACAGTCTTTGGCTACACTGTCCCTCCCACCAGCTTCTTATAAGAATCATAGAATTACATCTATTATTGCCCCACTACAGTTTTTTTTTCCCTACTGACTTGAGACAAATTATCACAGAGTATTCTGAGTTGGAAGAGTCACACAAGGATCATCAAAGTCTAACCTTTAAGCGAATGGACCATACAGAGATTGAATACGTAGCCTTGGCATCATTAGCACCGGGCTCAAACCAACTAAGCCAAGCATTCACATGCATTTTTACTTTATTTAGAGCAGGAAGTTACTTCTCCCCTAACAGAACAAACAGTTCCCCACCCACTCCAAGAAAAGAATGTAAACTGTCATAGCAAGGCCCCAGTGGCATCCAAAGGTATAACTGTGTGCTCACTTCCCATCCTGCTGCTGGAGCATATTTAAAGGTAGGCAGATGGAAATAAAAAGATAATGAAAAGACCAAATCTTAAAATGGAAACTAGAAAGCAGCCTGCAGACAGGGAGGAGCCAGATCCATGTGTCTTAAAGGTTACTTTGGGCAGGTAAAGAGACTGGCTTTCTGCACCCTGCCTGCCCTGTGGGGTGTGCTCACTACAGTCATCCGTAACACTCAGGGGCTATGAAGAATGAAAAAATGAGGGGCACTGTTCACATCTGCCCTTACTGCATTTCCCACAGTCAGAGAGGCATCTCTCCATTTCCTGGAAATTGCAGCATTGTGGCAAGAATACAGAAAAAAAATAAACACATAGTTATATCACAAATCTGAATGTTGTATTCCCAGTAGAATAAGGGTGAACAGCATTTGACTTTTAGGAAATTATGGGTTACTGTCAGAATGCAGCTTTGATTTAAGTTCTAGTTGGTTTGGTTCAGGCTTGTGTCCAAACCTTTTAAAAAACAGTTCAGTTAGAATAGTTAAAGGAAGTGCTATAGGGTTTACTGTATTTTTTCCTTTAGCAGTGAAATGTTTTGACTGGAAGCAATTAGGGTCAGGAGCCTTTTTTTTATTCCGTGCATCTTCGGGCCACAGCGCTGATCCCGATGGGTCTAAGTGCAGCAATAAACCTGGTGGGCACCCATTGTTTATTCTCACTCAGAGTAACTGGACGGTTTTACCGTTAGGTGGCACCAGAGAATATTTGAATGTTACAATGGAAGGACCATTGGAACTGGGATCTGGGATAGTCTAAAGCAGATGTAACCACGTAATTAAATATAGTCCTCTTTGCTATGCATATGAGCTCTTTAATTACTTACTACAAGGGATACACAGTTCATCAGAATGCAAGTTGCAGCTACAAACATGATTTATTAGCAAATAGTTTTTAATCACACATGAGAAGTATTTAAGATGAAATTGCCATACAGTTGGATTGGACTGAGATGAGTGGCTTTGTAGGGTTTTATTTATCTTACTGAAAAGAAAACTGTATTTCTGCCCAGACAATTCCAAATGTGAGCTGTTAAAAAAGACCCTTTCAAGAGTCTCTCTGTGTATCTGGTACAATTCCAGCCAGGTCTATGAATAATTTACCGGCTAATGAGCTCTTTTCTGTTTATGAAATAATACTCTTAAGAATAATAAAGCAGGACATAAGCAGTAGCCATATGTTTCTTCTCAAGTTCTAGCCAGACAAATGACCTGAAAATTGCTGTTGCAAGAACTTCTAAAGCATATGGCTAAGTACAGGGAATTTCTTAACTTCTTGTGTCAGATCCAAGAGTTTCCAATTATCAACAAAAGATGGCATACCAACCCAATTACTCCTGATATATTCCAGTCAAAGACAGATTCCAAGTAACCATAGCTGTGTGGGTGTATGTGGTTTGAAATAACAGGAATCACTGCAAATTTAGTGTAAATAAAAAAAGTAGACCCACAGATCACATCCAGACAAATGTGTCCCAGTGTGCTGAATGTACTTTCAACAGGAAGCAGGAATTTTTAGGCATTCTACGAACACTGATTTTGAGCCACCATAAACTATTAGAGGTACATTTACTTTCCAGCACTACAGAAAACTCCAGCAACAGCTTATTTCATTTGTTAGAGAGGAAAAGAAATACATCTTTCTTACATAACAAAACAAAAAATCTACCAAATAGTTGACAATTTATTTTTAAATTATTAATTGCAGACTGCTTTTTAAGACAACATCCTCATCCAGCTGGATAAACACCAGGACACTTGTACATTATGCATATTTCTGATACATCTGACTAAGCAACTGAGTCCAGTGCATGTTCTTACTCACAGGAATCCTTAGCCCCAAACTCCTTGACACAATGTGTTTTCATACCATGCCTGAGCCATAGAATCTCCAACCATTCTACTTGACTGAAAGATGGAAAAGAAATTATATGTTCATAACAATGGACCACAAATCATAAAACCTCTAAGTGAAAGACATAAGGATCCCATTTGTACACTAAACAGTATTTCATATTTATACTCAAACTTATTACATCATCTTGAGAGCCATATAAACTGTCAGGGATTATTCCCACCATACTAGGTCAGTGTGTCAATCCAGGTCAACAACCACATATCCTTCACTAAGTTAAGAATGTTTCTGAGTTAATTTTTTTTAATCACACATCTTGCCAGGAAGACAAACGTTCACAGGTCATTTCATGCTGCATTTGTTTGAATTCAGCATGCTGACAGTCACTGCTTAGGTCCTTTATTATTTAGCTTCCAGCAACTGTGACTGTTCAAGGTTTATGACATGGGTGGTAATAAACATACAAAATACCAGTTATCCACAGAGAAGCCAGTGACTGGGATGCTTTCCTCTTGGTCAGCCACAGCCCTGCAGGCACTTCTCACACCTAGATCCTCTTGGGCTGAGTTGCTCAATCCAGAGCAGATTTATTCACTACACTACAAACCTCTGGCTTCCTCTAGGGGAAGTAAAGCCTCAGGGGAGGCTGCTGGAGAATCCCTAACTGGCCACTGGCTGAGCAAAATAACCTGAAAGAAATCATGATGCTGGTGAAGGGAGAGCAAAAAGCCCTGCAAAGCCTGAGAACCACCTCCTCTTCCTCAGGATCTCCAGCCAGACAAGTTGATCTTGAGAGAGACTGGTGCATTCCAACAAAAGAAAGCAAAATCTATGGAAAATGATCCCCAAATACTTAGAACAGACTAAACATTAAAATAACTGCATGGGTAAAAGATGTTTAAGAGTCTAGAAATGCAATCTTTTCCTAATGGCTCAGGTTTCACACACATGAAACTGAAAAAAAATATCACCAATTTAACTAATCCTTCCTTTATTATACTGCCTTTAAGAGTAGTACCTGAGCTATAAGTGTAAAAATGCTTTTTTAAAAAAAAAAACAAAAAAAAATACCACAACCCTGATCTAATTTATGCATCTTAAGAATAAAAACAAAAGGTGAAAAACCACATTTATAAGTGCCTAAATTTCTGTAACTATAGTATAAGAGACCCCCCCAAAAACCAAAAAAGTCATTCTGAAACTTGTTCTGTTCATCCTATCTGAGTGTACATGACTGATGCATGTCTCCCAAACACAAGATTAGAACTAAAGTGTTGTTCCTTATCATAGCAAATAATACCTGGGATTGTTCATAGGCATTTCCAATATTAACCCACCTGTAAACCAAAGAAAACATTTTCTCATAGCACAGGAATCACAGTGCCACGGCAGCTCATTGCTGAGACCCAGGAATGCTGCCTGTGAAACTTAACCTGGTGTGAGTACATGGAAGCTTTTCAATGATTAGCTATTGCTTTATCAGCTCCATGACAGAAAAAGGGGAGTTTTCACAAGAATGGTAATGGCATCTAACTGGCTGTGCTGCCTCAAAGACAGAATAAATATTAGTAGGTAACAGGGTTTTCTTAAGTGTCCTTATACAACTTTTTCCTACTAAACAGTGAGAAAAGTATTCAAAAGCCTGTGCCCCCAGTTAAAACACCTACTTTTAAGTAGGCAAAAATCTACCTTCCAAAACACTTCCTCACTGCATGGTATGTTCCACTTGTCAAGCTTTTTCTCTTTCAGGCTCGTCTATAACAGCCAAATATAAATTTTTATCTCCTCATGCCATATTGTTGGGGATCATGCTTTCTCCTGAAGTGCATTGTTTTATCTGCCATAGCTGGAAGTATCACTCCAGCAATCCTTCCAGCAAGAATTAAGCAAACACATGAATACAGTCAATTAATCCTATTGATTTTGGTGATTTTGTTTGTGTACATGAAGCCAGGTTTAAGCACCACAGTGAACAATGCCTTTCTTTATCATCTCATGCACTGTCCACAACCATCCAGCTATCTTCATATCAAGGTATGCATAAACAATCAAATTCAAAGTATCCTGAGCTACTTCAGAACAGTTATGTCCGTGGTTTTGTGGTATTAGCCAAACATTGATGCTGTGGTACCACAGGATGCCTATCTATCCCTAGGTATCTGAATCCTGCTTTCCCTCACCTCCTGAGGGACAGGACACTGCAGGTGTGCCTCTTGACCACTACAGTCTGCAAGGGGATTCAAGAAGTCTGCTCTCTGGGTCAGTGGTCAGCATCACTGCAGTAGTTGTTCATCCACTGGGAAGAATTGTCTGTTGCATAGTATTTTTTGTCTTTTTTTTCAATATACAATGATTGTGTACCTTTCATCTTTTCTCACCTCAAGTCCTGTATGCCCTTTGGCACCCCAGCACTGTGCAGTTTGTTACAGAAAATGGGTTCAGGAAAGCTACATATTCGTTAAGGGAGTATCATTTGGAACACAGCACCTGTACAGCATCCCTTGGACTGCAATATTCTCAGTTACACCTCATAACTGAGGGCCCTCACCTCCTTGCTCTTACATCACTCTGCAAAAACGACAATGCTCTTCCCTAACTCCAGCAGCTTCTTCTCAGGCATGATGGCTGTGTGGAAGTGCACTGCTCTTGTCAGTTGAAATCCCTGCTGCACCTGTTTGGATTGATTTAGCTCAATGGTCTCAGCCAATGGTTTGTACTGGATTCAAAAGATTTATTTAAAATATCGTGACAGAGTCAGATACTCTGATACACTCGGCCCATTTCAGCATAAAATGCAAAACATTCTTGGAGCAAAATGTGCAAAACTCCCACAACTATTTAAGTTAATAATTAAAAGGCCTTCCCCTAGGGTTAAGCAAGTCAAGTTAGTTATTCATCTCATTTAAGGTACACATACTAGAACCAAAAAGGAAGATTGTTGGATGATTTTGCATTTCATCCATGCAGAGCTGTGTATTATAACCACATACAGAATTGTGATATGCTTCCAGAGAGGTACAATATCGCTCCAGACTTTGGCATTGGTGACAGAGTGCAGCAAGCCACATACCTTAAAGGCACCCAGGCCTCTCAGATTGCTATAGAGGCCATATGTGTATACCTGACACTGCTCTGGTGACTGCCCCAGCTTAAACAGTATGCCATTCACACAGAATGAAGGCAAGCTGTACATATAACAATGCATTTACAAAGTTACTTGCACTTCATACCTCCTGTATAGACACCTTTATACCCTCCACCTCTATGGACTTGTGACTGGTAGTCACAGCTACTTCTCCAAACAACGCTTAAAAAACATCAAATTTACTTTAACCCCAATGTTCCTAGCTTTGTCAAAAGACCAAGCCATAGGAGAAGGTAAGACTGTCCACATAACTGCTACTGTAACTGACCACCCTAAAGGTGATAGTGTTCTGAATAAAACCCATTCAGGACTGGGCACTATCCTGTGCCCACTACCTCTCTCCTGTCACCAGCTGACCACTCTTTTAGAAAAAGGAAGAAGAAAGGCTCTCAATCAGGCAGCCCTGCTATCTTGGCCTGCTGGAGAGTGTGCTAAAGGCAATGCCAATTATTCCAGAAAACACCATTAAAATAAATGCTTAACATTGGAAATAAATACTATATCACAGCATAAGATTTTCAGATGATTCTAAAATGTCATAGAACCTTCTGAAATTTCTGGCCTTTCTTTACTTTTTGTAGGCTATCCATGCAGTAAGATAGAGAGCATTCCTACATAATTAGTCTTACTAATAAATGCATTTAGATGTACCTTTTTTTTAAAGGGGTGTATAAACATTTTCCCAAAAACTAACAAAGCACAGGAATTTTTTTGACAGCAGCTCCTTAAAAATTAGCATACTCGAATTTTGAGACTCAGGTATCTATTAATTAAACTGAAACACATGCTTCATGGCATTATCAAAGAGCATGTATTACACTGAGATCCCTGGATCAAATCTGTACCTATTTGGCCTGCAAAATCACTTACTCCAATGTGTCTGTGTGAAAACATCCAAGAGCAAAATGTATTCCTACATGTCCACTGGAGTTTTTGGACATCTATAGTCACTAACCTGACAAAACACTATTACAGACTTGTTTTAGGAATGCTATTCAGTCATTTCAGTGCTTCCTGTCTCTGCCTCTGTGGGCTAGTAAACTTGACTTGAACAGTTTGGTTACATTAACCTAGCTTTCCTTGCCATTACTATGATATTTTTCTTTCTTGTGAGTACTGTGAGTCATTTCCTTAAATCTTTGCTGGTTTGGCTACAGTCTTCAGGATAGTAGGAACTGCCAATGCTCCTCTTCTACTCCTGGTTTTAATTGTGCTGTGTGCAAGAGCCATTTCTTTATTAGAATAGACTTATCTGTTTAGTTGAAATAATTACATTTTTATCTAATGCAAATCATTCAAGTTCAGTTATTGACATAAGTCTCTACATCATAACTTCTTCAAAGCCATACAAGGTTCCAGTTGTAGAGGATCCAATATTTTTTGACTATTCTGATAAAACCCCTGCAGATGAGCAGTTGCTTTCCAAGTCTTTAGAAACACAATCATACCACTCTATTCTTTCATGCATCCATTTCAACAGAATAAATAGAATACACCTGATTGTATAAAGTCTAATGATGCATTCTAATACTTGAATTACAATTGAATACTCCTCTGGCTATTCTTCAGCCTTGGGCAGAGGAAAACACATACACAAAAAAAGAACTGTATGTGACAGACCCATCCAGGGAGCCCCTGTGGCAACAAGAGACAGGACAGGGAGCCATTTATCTACAACACAGAACCAACATCCAACCAAGGCACAGACAAAACAGCAGGCTAAGACCCAGGGAAGCTAAAACCAGGACTAGGAGCTCTGGGCCAAGCCTAAAGAGAGCTCCTGCACCCATGGATAGAGGGTGTGGGTGGAGGGTAGAGCCCAGTTGGGGATGATCAGGGCAATTAAATCCTGTTAGAGCCCTAGCACTGTATGAGAGAGGCTTCCCAGGGTTCAAGGATGAGTAGTGGTGAGAAATAAAAACAACCCATCTTCTAAGTGCTAAATATATCCAGGTGCTTTTTACAGAATAGTGACACACCAAGTGCAAGCAATTTTATAGTAATGAAGTCACTTATTAAACTTGTCTGAAAGAAACAAAACAAAACAAAACAAATCTTCAAATCCTATTTTTTGTTCAGTTTCTGATGGATACGCCAAGGCTAACCTCAGCAGCTGTACTACTGAAGGGGAAGGGCATTAATTACTTGTATATAATTAATTATATACAATAGTAAAGCCTTGAGTGACTGAAGGAACCTCTGCAGTGTAAAGGAGATGTTTTCTTAGTTGAGGAACTACTTAAATAATTGAGTAAATCTTATCTGCTGAGACAAACAGAAGAACAGATTTTTTGAAATGCATCATTGTTAAATGCAGCATTTTAGCTATGCAGGATGCTAAGAAAAATCTACATTACATAATACACCAGTAATAGCAAACAAAAAATAACCAAAATATTACTAAAAAAGAAGGTTGATCCATTTGGAACCTGAACCAGCAAATACTTTTACTGATCTGTAATTTTATTTACATTAGTTTAGGGAGACAGAGAAAAATGGCTTCAGTATATATTTAGTTTAAATTGAAGCATTAACTCCTCTCACTTGTAAACTTATATCAGAATTTAGCTCAGATACCTTCTCCTTCAGTAAAACCACTTTTTCCTGTTTGACACTTTATGAGTGGAATAGAAAGAACGAAAAACACCTAAAAATCACCTGTGAAGATTACAGTGTAAAGATGCAAGTTTCAAAACAGTAATATTTTTTCTTAATCCAGGAGAGCTTTTCTCCAGGGGCTTTTAAAGAAGAGAGAGAACATTTTGTGTTCTTAATTAAGGAAAGAACATGCTTATCAAGTTCAGGATTTAAATTAGAAACCAACTTTTCCTTATTTATAGATTTCTAATGCAGTTCCTTTGACAGCAATGTGGGATGTTGTCTAACATGACAAGGAGATTGCCAGTGCAGGATTATTGCGCTCATTCTTTTTGGTTCCTCAGAGTGCCATATTCAATTCTAATTAATGATTTTTAATTACTCATTTAATTAATGATCATTAATTACTCTCCTTACAAATTAGGCAATATCAATTTTCTTTTTCTAATTGGTAATACTTAAATCTCTCTTTATAGTATTTTATAATTAGATTTAGAATGTGAATGATGACTTTGCTTCTGAGAACCAAAACAGACAAGTTTCTCTCCTGCCAGAAAGCACCCGTGCCATTTCCGAGAGTGAAAATTCCTGGACTTCTGAGCCTTGTACATTTGTTTCTAATTCTCCTAACATTTCAGAAAAGACAAGGTTCACATAATCCATCTGTTGAAAAATCTTCCAGAGATTAAGACGTTTAAAACTGAGTGGCTCTAATAAATAACAGTGTATTTATAAGGTTATACAGCACATTGAATGTTACCAAATGTTAACACCTCATGTGTGATCAGTCAGACTTTTGAGCTGAGATCCAATGGTTTTCTGTCAAGTTCACCAAGGATGTATTTATTTCCCTGCTCATTCTCACAACCATTAATGGCTCTCTGTAAAATCCTTTGGTGATGGGTGAGGTACCGGAAAATTGAAAAAGGTCATATAGGATGACTGTCTGTATAAAAGGCAGGAAAGGAACCAATAAATTCTAGACTAATCAGTTTAACTTCTTCTCCCAGAAATATTCAGGAGTAAAAAAAGTAGCTGGAACAGGTAATTGAAACAGGTAACCTAATAACAAGAGTTATCCACAACAAGTATAACTATGAGAAGAATAAATCCTACTAGACTAATGTGCTACTGTAACAAACCAGGAATGTCTGCAGACAGGGGAGCAGCAGCAGAAGCCATAACTCAGGACTTCAGCAGAGTTTAAATACTATTTCCTGTAACATTCCCATAAACACAGCAAAAGTTGTCAATGACATAAAAATATGTAATTAGCATCCCCACACAGGACTTTTGGGACCATTAGGATGGAAAGATGTACCAAAACAGACAGATATTCTGTCCTGGGCCCATCTCTGTTCTGTGTTTCATTGATGATTCTATGAGAAAACTGAAAGTATGCTTCTGAGGGGTGTAAAAACTGAAGCTGCAGAAGTACAGCATTAGTGCAAATAGATGTCAAAAAAACAGGAACACAATATTTGAGAAAAAAAACAGGATTAAATTCATTTGGGACAAGACCAGGAGACCATGCTGAGCAACAGTATTCAACACCAAAGAACAATTAGCTGGACAAATGGTATTTTCAGAAAAAAACCTGGGGGTTACAGTACATCAACACAAACCAGCAATGCCATGCAGACAGGATAAGCGCTGCATAGAAATGAATAATCAGGAGTACAGGTTGTGAGGCAGCTGGTAGCATCATGCAGTTCTGTCCAGCACTAGTCAGGTCTCAGCTGGGGTACTCTCCCCAGTTTTGTGCTTGTATTTCAAGAAGAACATAGCTTACTATGGAAAGAGTTTGTTGCAGAACAACAAGAAATGCAGCCTCTGAGAATGAGCTGAAAGACTTAGGAATATCTACCTTAATGAAGGTAACTCTTAAAGATTAATCAATAAAAGTATTAAGCACCAAAATCTGATAGAAAGAAATAATTCATTCAATGTGTCCATGGTGGAGTGGACAAAAACTAATAGCTTTAAGTTGCAGCAAGAATAATTCAAGTTATTTATTAAAGGGAGAAAATACTTCTGGATGGTAAGTGAAGTACAGGAATTTCCTGGATAGGTCATGAAGACCTCATCATTAGAAATTGTAAAGGAGTGAATAAAGAAATATCTATCAGGAATGAACTCAGCATAGTTAGGAGATGAACAAGATAACCTTTTAGTGATATCTTTCAAATTTTTTTTTAATGGTTCCATGATTCTGTATCATGAAAAATATGGTTCAGAATCTCTCTGCCCTTTTGATTAGAAAAAGAATTTATCTGGAGAATTTCTAGGGATGGAAAAGTTTTTGTAACAGCTGTGGAAGATGTTTTGTTTATTTGCTGGTGGGTGCACAGTACTTTATAACACAATAGGCCACATTGTATTATTCTGAAAAATTTAAGTTAATGGGGCTCATTTGGGGAATATGGCATAACATTTTTGCAATATATTAGGAATGGTGAAGTGATGGCACAGACTTCAGCTTTAGTTGCAAAAGAGAACATTTTTTATTCTTCCAGATCTTCTTTTTCTAGACAGTTCCAAGAAGGTCTGAAAAGGTAAAACTTTCATTGGTCATCAAACCAACACATCACTATCATTGGACAGTTAGTAACAACACCACTTGACTGTTTCTTACAACTAAACAGCAGGGAGACAAACAACACCTGCAAGTTTGTTTTCCTTCTCTAAGGACTGTTTGGATTCCTCCTTATGATTTCTCAAGCCATACTTTCTCAAGCCAGTGTGAGAAAGTTATGTGACTTAGTTTCACACAGACGCTGTGCTACCTGCCTGATATCTCACATTCAGCATCCATACAACATAATGAAAGACAAAACATTGTAGGCTCTTGTTGCTCTATTGGGAACAGAGAGAAGAACGACACAGACTCTCTTGTGAGTTGAACAGGAGAGTTCCTACTCTTAAGGTTTATTACCTCAGATCTTCTTTTATAGACTGATACATGAAAGTCCAGAAAAGCAAAACTCTTTTTGGTTAGCAAACTAACACATCACCATCATTGGTCAGTGGGGTACACCACCCCTTGACCTTCTCTTGCAAGAAAACAAGAAACTGGCAAACAGCACCTGCAAGGTTGTCTTCTGTCCCTGAGGATTGTTTTAATTCCTCCTTATGATTTCCCAGGCCACTTTCTCAGGCAAGACTGAGAAAGTTATGCGGCCTGCAATTTCCACAGGCACCGTGCTCCCGGCTTCATAGTTAGCATCCATAGGCTCTTACTTCTGCAAAATAGTGAATGCAATAAAGCCTTTCAAAACATCACCAGCTTTAATTTTCACTAGCAATAAACCTCTTTCAAATAACACAGCCCAAATTTAGCACTCGTTCCAGAAAAGCATTTCTAGATACTACAGATGATGAAAGAATCTGTGTGCTACCTTCTCTTTCCCCACCCTCACTTTGCAGCTTTCCAAACCTCCCTTTTTGCACCCACCACAGGGAACTACAGAAAAGAGCACTTTGCTTCATCGTGGTGCTGTGAAGTAGAGAAACTTGAGCTCAAGAACAATAAATAAATGCAAGCTCTGCAATACAGACTGTGCTCTGTATTAACGGTAAGTTACACTGTCTTAACTCTTCAGTTTATATTTAACTTCTACCTCCTGAGCCCGTGGAGTGCAGACACACCCAGGCATCAGCTCCTTGCATTGGGAGCAGCTCTCTGCATGGTGACTCTCAGTTCTCATCCCCAGGGCCAAGGGCAGACCCACACCCTTCCCAGGAGAGATCCTGCACCACTCTCCGTCTGGGCACTTGCTGCAGTCCCAGACAGGTGGGAGCTAGTACAGGAGATCACCCAGGTAATGAAGTTCCTTTAAATTCCAGGATCTATTTCACCCCAAGGAATATGGACACTGCACAGAGGCTGAGTGTGACAATAAAACATTCTCCTGTTCAGTTATGCTTTTTCTGAGGTTTGCAGATATTATGTGTGTGTGTGAGGTGAGGGAAAGAGACCAGGATGAAAAAAGGAGGCAGAGAATGTAGCAAAATAGACATGGTACACCAGAATGAGAAAGATCCTGTTATTCTTTCCTTTGATCGAGCTATTGGCCCCAGAAAAATGGCCAACATAAATTATATATGCCAAAGTCAACTTCAGCTGATGTTCTTTCTAGCCATTTGATCTCGTATCTGACAAATTCCGCCCATTTCCCCAATTTTATCCACATGTAAAATTATGCAGCCATTAAAAATGTGTTCTTCTACTTAGTTCAAGTTTTCTGTGTAACAGGCATTTTATTCTTCCCCTGCAATATACTAGGAAAATAAAATGTAATTTATTCAATTGAAGTGGTAGAGTACTGAATTTAACTACCAATAATAATGCCTATTCACTGTATCCTTTTAAAAGCATTTATATAGATTTAAATAGGAAATCAGAGAATTTACTTCTCATTTTTTGATCTAAAAGCACATTAAGAAAGAGTTCTTTTCAGTGAACTAAACTGTGGACAAAATTATTTTTTAAGAGGTCTTTGATTGATTATATTATTTTTATGGCTGCTGAAAAAAAGATTACTTCTGGGTTCAACTAATTGATGAGAAAGAAGGTTTCTGTGGCTGTATTGCAGGAATGGATAAAACTTAAAGAAGGGGACCTTCTGGATTTCCTACACTGAGAATCTCTGGCTGTAAAACTCACTAATTTATGACTGGAAAATACCCAAATAATTGTTTAGCTCTGAGGAGCTAAGCACCTGTAGGTGTTGTGGATTGTAGCTGGTGCTGTCAACACTCATAACTTGTGAATATTTGGATTGTGCAACTCACAGGTCTGGCATCTAGAAGACACACAACTCCAGCTGGTGTTGGTCTGGGGTGAGGCAGCACACTTCGCTGAATTTCAAGTTGTTTTGATAAGGACAATGTTCACTTTCCCATCTGCCAAAGAAAGAAAGAAAGAAAGAAAGAAAAGATGCTTGATGACTCTTGATGACTGTAAACTTCTCAACTGAGAAGGACAAGACTTTCAGTCTTTGCTGAGAATGCGCTTCATGCCTATAGTGAGATCACACTACAAGAAAATATTAAGAGAAAGGGAGATTACACTCTTTTCAAGACCTACATTCATACTTAGTGTTTTTTACTTTAGACACTTTATTTCCTGGGGCCAGAAAAAGTATCAAAGGACCTCGTGAGCAGTGTGTTGCCTGCAAGCTGCAGCCTACCATCCACAGAGGCTGAAAATGCCTCACTCCATGCACAATCTTTGGTGATTTAGGCAGTCACACTTGGGCAGTCATGGGCCTCCCGGGCAGTGTATGGCTGCAGGAACAGCAAAATGCCACCACTGCCGCCAGGCCAGTGTGGCAGCTCATGCTGATGTTTCCTCTACACCACCGCGTGCTTCTGGGCTCAAACTGTTTGCAAAGTGGTATGAAATGTGCCATTGTACATCCAGCTGGGATTCTGGGCGTGGATAAACACCCAGCTGGGGGTGCTGGACAAACACCAGCAGGTGAGGAATGAGTAACCCAGTCTCTTACGGTGCAGCACAAGGCACTTCTCCATCGCGAAGCTTCGTGCAGCGAAACGTCCGAGCGGGGAGGCAGAGCCCGCCCCCGCGGGAGGGGATGTGCCAGCCACGGCACCGCTCAGGACATGCGGCAAAGGCTGGTCCCTGCCGCCCACACCGGCGTGACTCGGGATCGGACCTGGGCACGGTGCCTCGCCCGTGCCGTGTGTCGCCCGGCACCGCACGGTCGCTGCCGACGCGCTCACGGGGTCGGGGGTGGCCGGATCCCGGCCGACAGGGTGACCCCGGCTGGCAGGGGACCTCAGCCAGCACAGACCCCGGCCCAGCGCCCCGAGGCGGGGGCGGTGCCGCTGGGGGCGGTGGCATCTCCCCTCTCCTCCCCTGCCCTCCCTCCGCGCCTCCCCGCCCTCCTCCGGGGCCGCGGCGCTGCCCCCTCCCGCCGGGGATATCCCCGGCCCCTCCCCGGCGGGCGGCGGCCCAATGGAGGTGGGGATGCTGTGCGGGCTGCGGGCGGGCTGGGGGCGCCGCCGAGCCGCGGACGCCGCCGGGCCGGGGCCGCGCTCACTCGGCGGGGAGCCGCGGGCAGAGGCGGGCGGCGCCGGGGCTCGGTGCGGCGGCGGCTGGGATGCGCCGGCCGGGCGGCTGTGGGGGCAGATAGCGTCCCGCGGGGAGGCGGCCGAGTGGGGCCCGAGGCGGCGGCCGCCGGGCAGCGCCATGGCGGCGCAGTGCGACCCGCTGAGCGGGTACCTGCCCCAGCCGCTCTCCGACCCGGGCTCCAACAGCGAGCGCAGCGCCGACTCGCCCGCGCCCGGCTCCGAGGAGGACTCGGCCGCGCCGCCGCGGCCCCTGCACAGCCCCGAGTGGGGCGAGGAGCGATTCCGGGTGGACAGGAAGAAACTGGAGGCCATGCTCCATGGTGAGGGCGGGCGCGGCGGCGGTGCCCGGGGGGCGCGGGGCGGTGGCGGCGGCCGCGAGGGGCGAGAGGGGGCCCCGGCCCCTCAGTGCCTTGTCCCGGCTCCCCTTTCCCTGCCGGAACGGGAGCCCCGTCCTGTCAGCCCCTTCCCCGAGCGCTGGACGCGGGCCTGGGTCGGCGGGAGCCCCGTGGGCCGGTCCCGGCTCCGGACGCTGTCGTGGCCTCTCGGGCCGGGGCTGCTCTCGTAGCCCGGGTGGCCAGACGCCGCTTGGGGCCGGCCCCGGCGTCGCGGGTGGTGCCGGTGCCCAGCCCCGCCGGGGCTCGTCCCGCGCCGCGGGGCTGCGGCTCGGAGGTCCCCGTCCCTCCGAATTCCATCTGGGGAAACATGCCATCTCGCTCGGGCGGGGCGGTGCGGGCTCTCGGCTTTCGAGGAATAGCGGGAAGGGAGCCGCTGGAGCCGGGCGTCCCGGCCGCAGGAGCGGGGACGGCTCCGCAGAGCTGACAGCGGCCGCCGCTGCCGTGGGACCGCCTCGGCCCTTGGCTCCGCTTTCTCGGGGTTTTTGAAGTTTTTTTCTTTCCTTGAGGCTACATATTTTATCCTAGTATGTTTTGAATTATCTGCTCTCAGCGGGAGTTACGTAGGCAGCTTTTGACAAAACAGGAGTAGTAATTGCTGGTTTTGTTGCTAAAGAGCACATGAGTAAGTTTGAACCAGTTGAGGATGCTGCTGAGCGGGGTAATTCCCCCGGGGTGTTCCCGGCTGTCTGGTCTGAGGAGCCCGTGAGAACCGAGGTGAGTTTTAGGCCTAACGGTGTCAAATCTCAAGGTGTGTCTCGATCAACAAGAAAAGATGGTGGCGGTTTCAAGAGGGCGCTTTTTCCTTTAGAACTACTGTTTTGTAAACATTTAATGTTACACTAATGTGGTAACTCACATATTTGTGTACATTTTCAGAACAAACAAACCCTTGACAAATGTTTCACTTGGCGTGTCACGAGGAAGGCATTTCAGTCACTTACTGGAAACTTTAGGTGTTCCCTACATGAGCATCCCCTGTCAGGACACCTGCCTTCCTCCTTGCAGGTGGAGGGGAGGCTGTGGGAGCAAGCAGGGGAACAGGAGCTGGTGAGTTGGGCTGGTCACTGAAGAGCTGCGCTTTGACTTGGTGACTACAATGATTGGAATTTTTTTAATTGAGATGCTCTCTCCTGGGGGTGAGTTAATCTTTAATCAGTTAATACTTTAGTGCTAGTAGAGAAATCTAATTATGTAATGCAGTAAAGAGAAAGGAATTTGGAGAAACAGACCAGCAACAACTATTTATAAAGATGTGCTCATTGAAAGTGTCTGAAAAACCAAAACCACATGGGTATTTCTGTGTAAGAAAACGTAGAGAAGGGTCAAAAGTTAGAGTTCTGTAAGAAGATGAAGGTTGCCTTAACTTTTTCCTCTAATAGCCAAACAAATTTCCATTATCTCATCCCTCACATAGTCCTTTCTTCTGCTTCCTGAGGTAGCGAGCATGAAGGGGTAACCAAAGCTCCCAAGAAGAAAACAAATACCGTATAGGTTGTGTGACCCAGTAGTGGCCAGTGTCAAAGCATTTTCTTAGCTCCTCTTTAAAATTTTATTTCTTATTTTTATAAGAAGAATAAAGTAGTAAAAAGTACGTGAATGATAGAGCATAGTGAGTAAATGCAAGCAGGATACTGTCTGCTTTTTATGAGGTTGGTGTATGCCCTGTCTAGAATACATGTTCTTCAGATGATGGTTTGAGGAGGGTTTGTATCAGATAATTGTCCTTGTTGTGGTGGAAAGTTTATATTGGATGTGGAAATAAGTGGCTTTATGTGAAAATCTGAACTGTCTGGCTTGCTGTTAATGAAAAACTGCTTATTAGGAAGGAAAGAAACAAGCGTATTAGTTCTTTCTGTGAGAAAAATGATATATTTGTTAAACATTGTAATTTTCTGTCAGTGTCCTCTCACTTTCCTCTCTGTGCTTTACAAGTATTTGTCTCATCTCTTATCTTACAAGAACCTCAAGCACCTCTGTCAGGGAAAACATCGTGAGCCAGATCTGTAACTGATACCCAGAAATTCATAGTCAGTTATGCTGCTGATTACAAGCCAAACTTGATTTTATTTTTTAGCTTCCTCTGTACTCCCCACCTTTTGATTGTCCCTGTCTTTTGGGAATAGAAGCTTTGACTTGCCCTAGTAGGAAAGGGACAATGGAAAGGAAGCAGTGTGAACCATCTTCAGGAGCGAACATTAGTCAGATAATTTGTAAGGTTGTGTTCCCTATGGTTTCTAATACCAGATCCTTCATTGGAAGTTTTTAAAATATGCAGAAATTGCATCATGGAAGAGAAGCATCTCTTCAATCCAAATGATGATGAGTGGATTTCTTATTTCCTAAAGTTAACCAATTTTTTATGTGTTTTATTTTCTTTTTTTGATTTAGGCTGGTGTAAATACAGTTTTTTGTTCATATTAGATGCTTAAAGGCTCCTCTTCTGCTTTTACCAGCTACTAGATAGCTTGTTTACATTTGGTAAAGTTAGTGTTTAAATTATTAAAATACTTAGACTATCTTCTAGTGATCACCACACCTTTTTTATACTATGGAAGAGTGAGACTGTATCATCTTTAGTTCAGTTGTCTTTAAAGCCAAGTTTGAAAGAGCATCTGTTGAAGTAACTTATGAGATATTCTCATTCTTGCTTGGGGGTGCCTTGGTGGGGTTTTTTTGTTTTTTTTTTTTTTTTTTTTGCTCATCAACATCTGTTGTTTACTGCACTAATTGTGAAATTAAGAAAAATATTTGGGAGACAGAACGTGCAGCAGCTCCATGTTCAGCTCAGTGCTTCTGTTACTTTTTGCGTAGCTGCTGTGGTTATTTTCATCTTTCCCACAGTTGATAGTTTGTGGGCAGTTTCCCGAGGGCCGGGGCTGCTCCCAGCAAGGCTCACCTGGGAGTAGCAAAGTCTGCAGCTCATCAGGGCACTGCGACACCTTCCTGTGAGATACAGAGTAACTGCAAGAACTCAGTAGCTCTCTTTCAAAAAAGAGGAGGTGCAGGTAGTTTGCTAACTTCAGTTATATCTGAAGCAGAAATCAAATCTGACATTTGAGGTGTCAGAAAATTTAAATTGATTTGATGATGCTTCTGCTACCTTTTTTTAATCTCTCCCCACTTTAAAAGAATTGTATTGATACTTCTTGAATGGTTCTCTTTGGAATATCAGAAATTGCAATAGCTGTGGTAAACCCCTTGCAAATAAGAGCTGTTCTTCCCTTGTGTCCATCTTCTTTGTATGACTGTTTTATTAATTGCACATAGATGATTGGAATCATGGCCCAATAAACAAATCATAGTCTTTACACTGGGGTGTAAGGTCTCTTATGCCTCATGTTTTCATCAATTTGTTGGTGAACAGATACTTCTAGGATTTATTTTTTTTTTCTAGGAGGCCACCATGAGTAAAACAGATCAGCTGTTCTTTTCGGCAGTGACAGAAGGTGGTATTTCCTAGTAGCCCAATTAATTACAGCTGCTCTACACAAATTCTGGTAAATGCTTAGGTGACTTCATATTGTGGGATTATTTACTAAGTGTGTGTTTCCGTGCCTGTTACCATAGGAGCTGAGTATTATTGTAAAGATGCAGAGCAGTAAACTTAGGAAAGATGTCCAAAAAGTATAATCTATCAGTTGATGTTGCAGCAATCAGTAGGCTTAGACAAGTTGGCCATCAACATTAAAAAAAAACCCAAACCAAAGAAAGCAACAACTTTTTTTTGCTTGTGTGGTGTGTCTCATTCTTGGTAACAAAATGTTATGCCAGTCTTCCACTTCAAATAACCCTTTTTCTTTGTCATGTTCTTTAGCAGATGTAGGGGTTTTTCATGTAATGTGTGGTTTAAGCACTCACTGTTAAATAGTTTGACTTTATAATGCACTATCACATGATAGGAGTTTCCTAAAAAAACAAATCCATGCTGTTTTTAATAAGTCTAAATCTACCAATGGTGTGTGGGCCCATATTATGTGTGGCTCTTTCATTAAAGAACAAAACTATGCTTGTTAAAATTCTGTTTTTCTTCACTGTTTTATATTCTTTCATGCATCATCTTTCGTTTTGAGGACTCCCAAGGTAATTTTAATTAGGGATCTAAAACTTTATGGCTGGTGTTTTTTTTTGTTCTGTGTTTTTATTTGTTTTCCTGGGATTTTTTTCCCTTATGAGATAATTCAGCATTTGCCTGACTGTTTATTGATAAACAATAAACATGTGTTTACGTGAAGAAAAGCGCATACCTACATGCCCAGAAAACTCTGAAGAGCACTCAATTTGCTCTCGAGCTTGTCTTACAGAACAGGTTGTGTTGCAACCAGGTGGGCACCTTGGAAAATAGCAGTGGGCTTGGTTGTGTCACAGCTCAGCTGGAGTAGGCCAGAATTATAGGAATCATGTCAATATGAGTTTATGTAGAGTAGACTTAGTGGATCACTGCTTACTTTGCAGGCAGTAAGGACACAAGTGCTGTAACAAATTCAGTATGAGCAGTCAGAGCTCATTGGGGTGCCTTTGTGTAGCTCTGTCCTGCCATTGCAGCATTGGGTGTGCTCTCCCACATCCTACTCCCTCTGTTTTGGTGCTCTTAGCCTGTCACCAGGAGCTAGAAAAATGCTCAGCTAGTAATGTCCTGCCAAAACAAGCCCTGTTTTTCTTAGGGGGAGGTGACTTGGATAACTTTTTTTACGCTGTTTAATCCAGGCGAAACTTACTGTAAATCAATTGTTAATTCCTTTGCCTAAAGGTCACCACCATTGTCAGATCTTGATTGTACTTATGCAATGCCTCTTTCTGATGCCTGGATGATAACCAGCTTTTGTTTGCTGATCCATCAGGTGAAACCTGTGTTTAAGCAAGTATATTTTCCCTACTTAATGCATAACTGTACTTCAGTACTTTTCCTATCTCTCCACTGGTTTGTTTCACCTACAGCAGATGATGGATCAATATGTGTGGCAGGCAAAGTTTGTGGGAAATGGAGTGGGAGGGGGAAGAAAAGCGCTTTAATTGGAATGTGCAAAAATAATTGGAAGACAGATATTCTAAGGAACCTAGGCTTCTGCTGAGTGCTACACACAATGGTTTTATTAGAGGATGGACCCTGAAGGTACAAATTTTAAGCAAGTTGGCTGCTTAACGGGCAATTATAATGTTCCTATGATGGAGTCTGTGCAGGGAGGACAAGTTCTGTGTTAAATTTATTTGGGGGTTTTATGCTTAAACGGCTATGCAGGAATTACTGATATTCCTCTGGATTTTTTTGTGTGTTTGTGATGGTGGCAGAAATCTGTATAATAATACTGTAGTCCTTCAAATAATTAGTGTACCTTGCTTGCAGCTGAAGTTAAAAATACTCAGAGTGCTTTTGATTTATACTCCTGTTTACAGTTCCCATGTCCCTTTTGGAGCTTCAAGGGTTGTGAACTATGTCTTGTCTATGACCAGATTCATACTGAAATATTTTACTCTTTATTTTACTAGGTCCTAACCACAGTTGCTTTTCCTAGAGGAAGAAAATGTGGGGCTTTTCTTCTAAATTGTGAGATTTCTTTTGGTGGTTTTTATTGTATTTTTTTCCTTGTAATGGGTCAGCATAACATATATGAGGACATAGTTGTGGGGAAATTGGAACCTTCCTAATAGCATTTACATTTGGTTTTTAACTTATATGTAGTAGGAAAAAAGTTCTTTGTCAGGTTTTCAAATCCCCAAAGTGCTGAATAGTCTATTTCTACAAAAAAATAAATAAATGAAATGAATTTGTGTGACTTGTAGTTCTTGCATTCCTCTATTAACAATTGTAATAATACCACTTTCTCAAGTTTCAGTGTTCAAGAAGTACAACGGACTATCATGGTTTGGCATGAGCTGCTGAGTTAAGTATTGCTGGCTTGCACATTCCTGTTGGTTATATTGTAATCTTTACCTCCACTGGAAAATATGTCCTATTTTGAGTACTCATTTCAGGCTCTTGGCTTTATGCCTCTCAAACAATGAAACATGCTAGTTTTCTTTAATTTCAAACCTCTGTGTGGAAGAACTAATAGCTTTTTAAAAAATATTTTTACAATAGTGACCTTTGCTGTGAAGACTGGTGACTTTCATGAACTTTGAGCTTAAAAACTAGTATGACATGAGTTGGAGTTCAGCTACAGAAAATACATACACCTAGTAAGCTATCTGAAGGAACGAGCACTTGATTTAAGGGTTTCTTCTTTAAGAAACTACCTGTTAATTGGTGATAGTTTCTAAAATAATTTTGATTTAAGCAATTCAAACCATTCTTTGAACATAGCCTCAGCTTTTGTTCAGTATTTGTTTTTGTTTCTTGTCTCTGGCTCAGGCCAGTATGAGTGTATTGCATGAAGCAAAGGAACTCTTCATGTTTTGGTGACTTTAATAGCTGATTTATGTAAAGATGTCTGCAGTGATATCCTCTTTACTGGAATAAATAGTTTCATGTTAATGTTTTATTGATGTTTTGAAGGAACACTCCTGAATGAGAGTGTTATCTCACTAGATAATACAGTCTAAGGAATCTGAGTAATCAACGAGTTCTCTCAAGTGTGAAAGCGGGTTTTGGATATTGCATGGAAAAACTCTTGATGTCTCTGCAGAAAAAGATGGGTGTGATGGATAGGGGATTGAATACAAATACCTAACTGAACACTGAGTGTCTGAATAAGTCATTTTCCTGGTAGCATAACTTCATTTAATTTTCTGCTGCAAGCCAGATTTTGTGGAGCAGTTGCTGGGCATTTAGCAGCACTGTTCTGTCCTAGCTGTTCTGCTGTGCAGCTCTCCTGAAGAGATAGACACCAGGACATAGAAATTGGGAAGGCACATCATGGGCACATGCCTGCAGAACTGTTCCAGGGAAACCCCTGTGTGTGAGTACATCCCTGAAGTGCCTGATGGTAGTGCATGGGTAGCAGACAGGAACTGCAGGGTTGCCATCTCCCTGAGGCTGGAGAGGTGTGATGGGATAGCTCTGGGGACTGGACTCCTTCAGGGACAGGGTCTTTAGGGTGCACAGAGAGGGATGCTGAGGAGTAGGTGTTGCCTTTTATGCAGGGGAGTGGCAGGATTGCAGGAGCTCTGCCTTGGAGTACACCACCAGCCATTTGAGCATGCAGGGTCAGGAGTGCTGGGTGGCTTTACAGACCATCTGATTGGGAAGAAGCAGCAGATGAGGCCTTCAAGAAACGGGGTGATTCTCCTGTTTGCTGTCGATCCCCATGAAGGAGTTTAACCCCTCTGTTCTCTGCTGGGGCAAGAGCCTGGCAGGACATGTAGGAGATTTCTGGAATGCTTTCCTGACAGCTTCCAGACAGGGAAGTGACAGCAGGAACTGGTTTGCTGGGATTTTGCCTTGCTCGCAAGGAAAAATTAATCATGAATGTGAAGATGGAGGGCAGTCATACAGAGGGGCCCTGGCAAGCTGAAGAAATGGACCAAAGGAATTTAATGAAGTTCAGCAAAGGGGAACATGAAGTGATGCACCACGGGAGAAAACTCTCACAGGTTTGGGCCTGAAATGCTGGGCAGCCCTGGTGAGACACATCAGGAGAGCTGGGTCCAGCCCTGGTTTCCCCAGTGGCAGAGAGACATGAGCATTCTGGAACAAATCCAACAAAAGGCCACAACACTACTGAGGGACTGGAAAACTGACATAGGAGGAGAGGCTGAGACATCTGGGATAGTTTAGCTTTAATCTTGAGAAGGCACAGGGAACACCGTATGAATTGTGTGTGTCAGAGGATATAAGCAGATGGAGCCAAAGTCTTCTCAGTGGTGCCTTATGATAGGACAATCAGAAAAAATGTCATTTTATGACTTTTCCTTTTTTTCTGAAAAGGAAATAATCCATAAAATCTGGAGACTTTCCAGGTTTTGCATTGTATAGTGCTGAAGTGAGGTCACTGCTGTCTCTTTTGGACAGCAAAGGAATCAAAGGATTCTTAACTAGAATTTCAACTGTTGAGATAAAATACTAAATCTGAGATTGGACTGTAATATTAAAAGCACAGTGTTTATTAATGTTTATTAGTGAAATAACTGAAAATACATTTTTAGGTAATTTATTGATCAGATACCAGAATTAAAAATAGCACTTTGCAGCCTGAAGTGTTCTTCAGAGTTGATAAAATTGTGATTGATTTAGGGGTGAATTTGCCTTCCTCAGGGCACTGAGAAACATCTGCTGGGAAAACTGGTCTGTATACCCCATCTTTAGCAATCCTGGTAGGATTTGGTTGTGCTGGCCCCCAGGAAGATCCCTGCTATTCTCAGGAAGGCAAGATGATGGCTGGGTCAGGCAGCTGCTGCCAGGGCAGGTCTTGGTTCTCGTGCACACAAGGGGTGCTGGGGGCTGTGTCTGGCTGCAGGTGGTGGTGTTGGGGTGCTCTGGCCTACAGGAGCACAACTAGAGCATGTGGCAGTGTGAGTGCTGCTGCTTTGCTGCCTTCAGATAGCTGTTGCTCTATTGGGAACAGAGAGAAGAACGACACAGACTCTCTTGTGAGTTGAACAGGAGAGTTCTTCCTTTAAGGTTTATTACCTCCGATATTCTTTTATAGACTGATACATGAAAGTACAGAAAAGTAAAACTCTTATTGGTTAGCAAACTAACACATCACCATCATTGGTCAGTGGGGTACACCACCCCTTGACCTTCTCTTGCAAGAAAACAAGAAACTGACAAACAGCACCTGCAAGGCTGTCTTCTGTCTCTGAGGATTGTTTTAATTCCTCCTTAGGATTTCCCAGGCCACTTTCTCAGGCGAGACTGAGAAAGTTATGCTGCCTGCTATTTATTCCACAGGCACTGTGCTCTCTGCCTCTGCTCATAGTTAGCATCCATAGATAGCTTTTGAATTGATAGTCCTGCAAGGATGCAGCTGTGGTTAGCTGTGTGCCTCCCACCTGCTGGAGGTTTTGCTGAGGCTTTATCAGGGTTTGGTCTCAGGGGTGGGATAAATTAAGTGGATGCTCAGTGGCTGAGCGGTGGGAGCTGGCCGTGGGCTGCAGTGGCCTTGCTGGTTCCAGTGGTGTAGTTCAGGGACTCTGTGCTCTGGATTACACTACATCCTCCTAAGCTTTGTGTTCTTGCTGATGGTATGTGAGCAAGCTGTGAAAACAGGACTTGGGAGTGCAGCTGGGATTGGAGCGCAGTCCTGTTATCTCTATTGCTTGGATTCTGTTGTGTAAACCACAGAAGGACACGTTGCTCAATTTATCCTTCCTGGAAGTGTCTTCCTTGCTCATGTGAGTGAGAGCAAACAGGAGGTAACTTGTTCTTTAGGTTTCTTTCCCTTCAAGGGTGGAAGGTTTTTAAAAAATATCTTTATAAGTGTATCACTTGTGGTGAGAAAAAGACAATAATAGATGATACATTTAAAAGGCATTAGATTTCCAGTCATTCTGACTACCTCCCAAATGGCCAGCTGCCAGCAGCTGTGTCTTGAATTTGGCATCTTCAGATCAACAGTTTATAAATACTGTGGAGTAAAGCTCCTTTTTTATTGCTTAGTTTTGTTTTTTGTTGTTATTTTTAATTGCCCAGGTTGATATGTCTTTAAGGATTAGATTTTGGCCCATTCCTTTAAGGGCTGTGAAGATGGCTTCCCCTGATTTGACTGCTGAGCCTCTTCCTAAAGGTAGGAAGCTGGTCAGTGTAGCTGGTGCCAGCCTGCATTCTAGGCAGCTGCATTCCCCATTCTGAGGCAATTCCAGGGCTTGCCTGGCATGTAAAAGTTGCAATAAAACTTGTGAAAAATACTCCAAAACTTGATAAATTTGTGTGGAGAATATTTTTCAAGAATATTAATGTATGAAAATAGTGAGTCCCCATTCCTCTTTTGGCTTTTTCCCTATTGGGAACATGTGTCGATGCAAGTGAGGCATGAGCCATCCATTTTCATTTACTAAACTCCTCTGCAGGCCAGGCCTGGGAGGCTTTGCAAAACCTTCATTCCATTTTCCCCTAAAACTGTGTAATATGAATCAGGTCTGTACGAATGGCTTTCAAGGAAAAATAAGCAGCAATCACTGTGCTTATGTGGTTATTGTCAGGCTTGTAGTATGTAGATGCTATGGAATGTTTATTATACCGGGATTTTATAGCTACTGCTTTTCCCCCATCTCACAGAAAAGTTTCTCTGGTTGGTTTTTTTCCTGTGTGCCTGCCCAACTTGTTAAGAAGCTGTGGGTTGATATTTTTTTATGTCTTTCAGTCCTTCTCTACAGCTTTTTAAGTTGCAAAAATAATTTCTGTTTGTAGGAGCTACAATGGCACAGGATTTTGCTCTGGCTACTAAAATATCACAGAGGTTTTGAAAGCAAAAGACTATAAGTAAGAGTGCCAAGGAAAGAAAAAAACGAAGCCTCTTTCCAGATCATTCAAGTGAAATATATCTGTGTGTTCAAATTATGTACTTAAAAAGATTGAGATAATGTGTTTTCTCACTTATTTGGCACAAAGTATGTGTAAAAACTTGAATGATTGTCCGTACTAGTGATGAGATGACAAGCAGAACAAACCCAAAATACCATTCTGCTCCTTGTGGAACAGCTCAGATCATGGGCTTCATCTGTTTAAACTTGGTTCTTGGAAAGGAATTATGCTAGATATTCTTGTGAGGAGAACTTGCAACATTTTTATAATCAAGCTGAGCTAAATGGTCTCTAGTACAACATATTTGAAAATTGGTATTAAGCCAAGTAAATCTGGTCTGAAAGAAGCAATGCTAAAAGATAACTGGAGGGAGAAATTGGTAACACTAATGATTTATCCTGTTGTTTTGAAGCGTTGCTTTTGTTTTCTGGAACACGTATATATATCTGTGCTGTTCTTACCTCACACAGTCAGAGTGGGTCAGGAAAGGACCATAGGGGGTCATCTGGTCCTGCCTCCCTGTTAATCCTGGAGCACAGAACTGTGTCCAGCTGGGTCTGGAATATCTCCAGTGAGGGAGACTCCACACCCTCTCGGGACAGTCTGTCCCAGTGCTCAGTCACTGCACATTAAGGAATCTCTTCCTCATGTTCAGATGGAACTTCCTGGGTATCAGCTTCTGCTGTTGTCTTTTGTTCTACCTTGCTATATAAAGCTTTAAATTTTTTGATTATTTTGATAGTCTAAGGTTCCATGGTGAGGTTACCACATATTCCAAAGTCTTAAATAGATTTTCACCTCTTCCTTTTTTTTTTTTTGTGTATAAAACACTTTTAAATTCAACATACAGGTGATGATATCTTTTATACATTTTAAGCAAACTTTGGTTTGGGGAATCTGTGCTACCACTCTGAATTAGTGGCTTAACCTTTAAGTGTGTCTTTTACATTATTTCCAATCACTTTGTGTGGATGGAGGGCTTTGATTATGTCTGTTTTGATTGGCTCTGTTCTGTTCAGTCTGTGCCTGCAGTAAGTTTATGGCAGTGGAATATACAAAATTGGTAACTTAAGACCAAGCATCTTGAGAGATGGAAAAAATGAAATCCATAATCCCAAAATAAATATTAAATCCATTATAAGTGATGCCATAAAACACCTTTTATATTTAGTCACACTGATGTCAGAAGATATTCCCCATAAGATTGAGAGAGATGGTGAGATTGTGTTCCTTGAGGGTGTATAAACTGGGATGCAGTGTAATTAAACCAGGAGCCTTGTTGTAAGGGAGTTCTTGTGCAGAACATTACACTGTGGTAGAGAGCCATGATGAGTGAAAGATGAGCCATGTGCTGAACAGAAAGGGGTTGAAATTACCTGTGTTTAAAACCATTTCTCTGTGTGTGTAGTACTTATATTTGAATAGGAAAAGACATGTATGTGTTTATGTGTAATCGAAATGAAGGATACATTTGCATGTTACCCTTGCTGGGATATGGAAATCCTTTAATTCATTGAAGGAATATGAGACTTGGTCTCCCTTTTTCTGGATGTGTAAGCACATCCAGGGGTGAGAAGTGCTAGAGCGGTGAAATAATAAATACATTAGATGGCCTTTGTTTATATGCAGCTAGAGCTGTTAAATTAGAATTGATTTAAAGAGTCTGGAGGTGGAGTATATTTTTTAAATGCTGTTTTATATAGAGGAAAAGAATCCTGATATGTCTTCAGTTGTTTAATTAAACAAACACAAGTGATGTTTTTCCTTAGTAAATTTGCTTTCCGAGTATGTATAAAACAGTGAATGAGAGAATCTGTTTCTAACCCGTTCCATGTGCAGAACCAGTGAAAAAAATTGATCAAATCTTTAGTTCTTTATAAGCTATTCCTTTTTAAAATACAAACATATTCTGCAGAATTTTCTTTTCTTCCTCTGTGTGGAAGACATTACCATCATTAGAATGCAGAATACATGAATTCTCAATATGTGTGAAATTTTTCAATGCACTAAACAATTGAACATGTAATGATGTTTTCTGGGTTGCTTAGCAGCACTCAGGTTTTTTACTTTAAGTGGTCTTCAGTGACATCTTTAGATTGTTCAGAGACTTGGCAGAAATAAAAAAATCATTCCAGTGCTTGAGACATGAGGAATCGTTCAAGTTATGGAAAAAAAAAAGAGTGGGGTATTGCAAAGTTCTGTATATATTTAAACATGTACAAAACTTTATATTCTGTGTTCTTGTAAAAGTTTGGGGGAAGTGAGTGCTAGAAGATTATTCTGCTGGATTTTAAGTATAGTTTTAGGTATTTATCACCTGAAAGATGGAAACTTAGACGACTGATAAATTTTATCTGACTGAAGTTTTTTAAATTGGTTTATATGTGGAAGTATGTTTCCTGTGTTTATGTAGAGCGCCAAGGGTTAGTGCTGCTTTGACTTGAGAATATAATACTAATCAACTAAAATGTAAAATAGTAATATATTTTTTCCTTAGAGGAGATCAGTTGCATCTTTGCAGGAATCTTTTCATTGGGTGTCTTTCCTGTATCGCTGCAGAGCTTCTGTTGGCACTGCTTTCCCTCCAGGCTTGAATAGCCAGCAGAGAGTTTGAGACTGGTTTTAATAACGTGTTAAAAAATTAAGTGCTGTCAGCTTTGTGCTACAGCTCTGTGCTGCCTGAGGCTGCTTTTAATGTCTCTCTCTTCCCTGCTCCTGCTTTCTGCGTTGCACGAGTTAAAGGAATGTTCATCCTCCAAGTGGAGCAGTGGCTTGGGTCTGGCCGCTCCAGGACTGAGCGAGGCGTGGGTGCAGCGAGTGGCTGAGTTAAAGGAAAGAGTTACACAACTGCCCCTGCAGGTTAGCCAGACCAGAGGGTTAGGGGAGGGTGTCAAAGCCAAGTTTTTCAGACGGATAGGAAATTTCAAAGTAGGAAATCTCAGGACCCAAGAGGCGAAGGGAGACGTGACTAAGAAGATTAGTAAAGTCCAGTAGCTTTGGATGTGCACAGGAAGGATCTCCCCATACATTGCACAGCAGCCAGGCACGCTGTCAGGAGAAGAGCTGCTCAGTTTCTGTTCAGCCTTTATTCTGCTCTCCTTCTATTTGTAGTGTCTTAAGGGAGGAGAGGAGGAGGAACCACTCACCAGCTCTGTTCTGCCTCCTCTCAGCAACGTGATGGATCGAGATCCCTTGGAGTGTGTTTGGCATTTCTGCACCTGGTACCCAGACTTTGGGCTGCTCTGCTTCACGTGAGTGAGAGGCAGACAGGGAGAGCTGGGAGCCTGCAGGGGCTGGATGAACACAGCCTTTTTCCATTCTCTCCTAGATACCCTCTCAGATAGAATATAGATCTTTGGCAGACATTACACATGTAAGCTTTGGTGTAGATGCTTTGCTGTGTACCTACCTAGGATGGGTTCTTTCTGTGTGATGAGTGTCTGAAAACAGCTATTCAGGGTCATCAGGCCTGCTTCACTGGAATGGAGGCAGTTCCAAGATGGTTGGGGTATTTGGGTGCGTTTTGTTTGCTGCAATAAAGCAAAGTCAGATGCCAGTGTGTTGACTTCGGTATTAAAGATGTGAGCTGGAGGACCATGGTGTGGAGCTGCTGGACAGGTGTCAGAATGGATTTGCACTTTTTCTAAAGAGAAGAACCACAACCATAGAATAATTTTTTTCAATCTTCTGAATAACATTAAAGACCTTAGGAGTGTAGTTTTGCATACAGCTGAGAAGTCACTTTGTAAGGGATTGGTGTTGTGCTGGTTTACTCACCTTAATTACTTGCAAATGATTAAAAAATAATTGGGGGAATACATGTATTTGTAAAGTAGATCAATTTTACCTGGTAGTGTGAAGGTAATGGTAAACTTATAGGTGGAGCTTCTCATTCTGAAACACTTGAAAGCCCTCAGTATTTAGCATTTTGTTGTAATTTAACCTTTCTTCTACCATTTTAATAATCAAAGGAGTAAGTATGTGCTCTTAACAATGTCTGAGTAATTTTATATCCTGTGAAAGGGTTTAACATCAGCGCAAGGGAAAACATGGTTCTCTACTCTAATTATAAAATATAATTATCTTTGTCATCGCTTGTGATTCCCAAGTGATGTAGTCTTCTCAAACATTCTGCTCTTGGGCTATGTTTCTTTTAGTTCAGAAACACAAAGTCAATTTCTCTTTTGAGGTAGTCCATGAGTTAAACCTTATTGAATTTAAAGGGAGGGTATCTCAACATTTTTAAGGACAGAGGCAGAGATGAAGAGGCTGTTTAGCAGAAAACCACCTTTTCTGGTAAGTTAAATAACTTTTAATTATTTTTTTTTAATGTGCTCTACTGAGACTTGTTTGTTCTTCTGTAAATTGTGGTTACTGCTGCAGGTGGATCCTAGGTTGGCTCCTTTTGCTCAAATGCAGACTGGTTTGGGATGTTTCTGGCAGGAACTGGTTAATTACTGCAGTATAGAGATTGAAGTAGACTGAACACCTTGGGGACTGGTGCTCGAGTTGTCTCAGTTCCATGATGCTATTTCTTCATCAATGGAGTAGTAATAGTTTCCTTTTCTGGAGAAACCTCTCTGGTCTGTGGTCAAGTGGGCTCAGTGTAGACACAGTGAGAGCTGGTTAACATTTCACTGTGACAGCTTAGGCAACAGATTTTATTTGCTTTTCTTTTCTAAAACAAAGTTTTTCTTCTGACACCTTAAATTTGGTGATTATTTTTCATTAAGTTACAGAAAAGATTTGTATCAATTTCTGCAAATCAGTTTTGCCAAGGTTGTGGATTTGTGGTAGCCAAGCAGCCTCATGATTTCAGGGTAGCAACTTAAAAAGCCGGAAAGTATTTTATGGTGAAATACAGTTGAGCTGTAACAGAATACCCAAATTCAACCAAAATCAAAACAGAAGAAAAAAATGCAAACAGGAAATGTTGCTTTTTTTGGCAGTCTTAATAATAATGGCTTATGAACTCCAGAAATGGAGCACAGCCTCCAGACTTTCACCTCTGATGAATTCTAGATGTTTAATTCTAGATGGTTTGGGTTGTTTTTTTTGTATAATTTTATGGTTGAGATAGGCTGAGACTTTCAGAGTCTAGTGAGCTTCTTTGACTGTAACTTCTGCCTGTTTACAATGTCCTTTCCTTCACAAGAGTAATTTATAAACTTACTTGCTTGTCCTTACAGAACAATCTACTGGTCTCCATGCCACTTAATTAGTGCTAATTGTATGCAATGCCTCATTGTTTTTAGTAGTGTGCCAAAAAAAGCAAACTATTGCCAAATTCTGTTTTAAAGGAACAGCTCAAATAGTTGAAATAGCAGTGGTAAAAAGCCAGCATGAAGGAAGAAGCATAAATTAAGTGATAAAGTCATTTCTGGCACAGTAGGAAGCACAATACTGTCATGTTTATCACAAGAGCAGCGTGAATTGTGAAGATTGGAGCCACATCTGATGGGTCATACTTGTACTGCTGCATCTATGCAATAAACTGTATACACTTGATACTTCTGTATTATTTTTGAGCTCGATATGAAGTGCTATTGATGGTATGTATTGTCTTTAGAGTAAATAACATGCATGTATTTATAGTTTTATGTTTTTTTAGAATACCTGTATTTTAGTATCAGGAGGTGGTGTTTGAATTTTGGGTTTGCATTCCTCTAAGTATATGGACCTGTTTTTAAACTGGAAAAACAGACGTGGTATAAAAATCACCCAATCTCTGCAAACTTAGGAACTTGGAAAATTCCTAGGGATTAATTGCAACTCTAGGAAGACCCAGTTAAATAAAGTCAATAGTAGGAGGCTTTGCCTAATACTTATCATGTGTGGGTAGGTCTGTGTTTGCCATTTTTCTGCAGGAGGCATAATGCAGTTTATTCTGAGGGGATGCTTGCCCTGTAGGGAGGATTTTTCTGAACTGGAAATGCCCATTTTTCCCTGGTGGTGGCTGTGTGTGCTGTGTGACAGCAGGGATGAGCACGGCTTCAGTTCTCTCTGTGGGGACTCATCCTTACCCTTTCTCAATTCATTTGTGATTTAAGATCCCTCACTCTGCCACTATAACTTACTGTTTAACCTTCTTCGTCTTCCAGTGCAGTCTCCTGCTGTTTACTCTGCTTAAAGACTCCTGAAACATGAACTTTCCAAACATTCAGCAGAAGAACTAGAGCAGCAAGTCCTCAATTTTTTCCCTTTCTCCTTGGTTTTAAAGCTAATCCATTTTAAAGTGCAGAAAGAATGTATTTTTTCTGTTGGCTGCCTTGCACTGCACAAAGCTTTGGTTCACATTGTGGAACATCTTGGAATCTATATTATTGTAATGGAAGAAGAATGTTTGGAATTTTTTGTGGACAATTTTTTTTTTTTAAAGCAGAGCTTTCTGAATGGTGAAGAGCAAAGGCTGTGATGGCTTTTTGAACTTTTCCTCAGTAGCAGGCATTTTCAAATTCACGGACTGCATGATCTATCCTCGCTTTTCTTCCTGAGGGAAATTATTGTTGGGTTAGCAATTTTGAGTAAAGTACTTAGCCTTAAATTTTCAGTTTTCAGCTGGTGGTACAGCTTTGTTTTTACTTTTCTCCTGGATGGCTTGTGGCTTATTCAGCATTATTCCAGGCTTTGCATAGTTCTTGCAAACCTGTGGGAATACTGACCTGGCTTTTTCAATCCTGAGTTGCTATGTGTGGTTAAAAAAGCTGAAATAAAGGTCAGAGTCCCACTATATTGTGAATAACAGTTTAAGAGGTTGTTCTGTGGAGGGATTTTTTTTTTAAATTATAAGGGGAAGAAGCGTTAGATGTTATTTTGGTTTGATATATATATAGATATCTATATCTATATATATATATATCTTTACTTTTTGTTAACTTGCAAGTTAACTTGCAACTCTAAATCTCACCCAATACGTGAAACACTTCTTTTCTGAGGACTTGGTAAAGCTTTGAGGAAGTAATGGAAGACTTGGAAAATGACAGGTTTTTCTGTGTTTGTGATGCTTGCCTGCCTGCATTGCAATTTGGTGTTGAAAAATTACTTGGCTTGAAATAGTCATCAGAGAGAAAGTGAGACTGAGTTACAGTGTGTTCACCTCTTACATAAACTGTGTGGTTTTTATTGGGGCGGTTTTGTTCCTGCTATTCATTGTTCATCATCTACTCCTATTACACATTTTGATAGAGAATGAAAACATGAAGCAATTTTTTTCAATATTTCTTAACTGGATCTGCTCAGGACTAGAACAAGGCTTTGTTGCATGCTTTATTTTTGTTTTTAAAATGAGCTACTAGCTAGTGTTTACTGGAAACAGTAGCCAAAAGTGGGCACATAAGGGGTATTGACCAATCTGTGCTTCAGGCTGGAGATTGTTTTTCACTGAAATACAAAGCTAAGATCCCCTTGGCTGTCAAGTAGCAACAGTGCCATTATATTTTTACTCTGCAGCAAAACTGAGTGCTTGAGGCTTGGTTTATTGTTAATTCTGTTGAACATGAAACACTCACATGGCTTGGTTTTGGTTGAAGAAACTACTGATGGCTGTTGCAAACACACATATAGACGTTTTATCATTGCTGGGCAACTCGTTTCTTTTGCAGAAAGCTGACCCCAGTACATGCTTATTTATGTCTGGGAATGCTGACTTTGAGCCACTTCCCCCTGCTCTCAAGTGGACTGTATTTCCTTAAGAAGGTTTGTAGTTCAAAGCCCCCTTGCCTTCTTGAAACAAAACTGTTGTTTGAGTTAGAAATCATGCATTTGCACGGCATTCTTGTTTTCCCACATGCCAGCATACAGATGTGGTTATTGTAAATTAAAAATACCCTATTTGTATAAATGAATTGAAGTACCTTATGTATGTGTCTGCTTGTGCTTTACATCATATGAGTCACACACAGGGATTTCTCAGGAGCAAACCTGGCTCCATAAATAAATAAAAGAGCCCTTTTTTCTATATTGGCTGTCTTTATCATTCCTAGCTAGAATTACTCTCAAGAGCAATCTCTTCTAGTATTCCCTGTGTATGGCTCTTGGCTGTGCTTATTGTAAAGACTTTTGGATAATATTTTTCCTTTTGCCAGACTTCCTTGATACTTAAGTTGATGTTTTATGCTAGTTATTTATTGGTCTTTTTGAAAAGAACCTCATCAATACTTCTCTACCTGTTTAGTAAAACAATCTTGCTTTCCTGTGGTTTCCAGCCTAACTTACCTGCTCCCATAGCAATCTCATCATTACTTCATTATCAGATGACACTAATATTTTTTTGGTCCAAAAACTGGCTGTAGTTTTGGTTTTATTCACTGTTGAATCCTGAGAGTGACGTTATGCTTCTTCATTATAAAAGATATCATAAAATTGCTAAGTGTACCATGTTGGCTCAGCCTCAGCAGATCTGGATGTGTGCACTAGTTATGTCTGTTATTTATGATTGCTCCAAAGAACACCAATTGCCAGGTAACAGGGCAAATAGCAAGGTTTGAAAGTAGACTTGATTTTTCTCTTTGGTTCACTGACATTCCTTCCAGATTACTGAGCTTTCCATGTCACTTAAAAAGTGAGTGTTTTGGCAAAAGCTTTATGAAAACATGAAACACATGGGCAATATTTGTAAAAACTGGGTTATTTTGCAAGTGCAACATATTGAGAGATGTTACACAATGCTCAACCCATAGTGTTTATTATGAATAGGTGGTAAAGTCATTCCGTTTTTGGTGATAAAGAATTGTTTTTGCATTTGGTACTGGAAAAGGTGTTGATACTTGACATAATACAGAACAAGAAATTTACATAAACTCTTGCAGAAAAGATCCAAATTGAGTAACACTGAGCAAAAATGGTAAAACAGTCCTGAAAACAGCATTGCATCAAATCAGCTGCACTAACATCTTGCTATTTAAGCCTCTTTTTGTTTGCAAAAATACGATATTTCTTGAGCTAAAGCCCCCACGCAGGAACTGGAGGCAGAAGTGGGCCAAATATTAGTTCCTCACTTGTTATTGTTTGTTTTTCTAGATTTTGGCAGAAATTGCACATTCTTTGTTTTAATTTTTCACTTCCCCACACTTGACGTTTTATATCCTTTAAGTTTACAAGTTTCTTTCCAGTTTATTTTGCATGAGCTTAAAGGGTTTTGTATGGTATCAGCTCTTCTAAGCAGGACTCTCCTGGGTCTTGAACATAAAAAAGGGGAATTTAATTTCAAAAATAATCAAAGTTTCTAGAGAAATGAGTTGTGTAATTCAGAATTACAGTTGTCTAACCACAAAACAATGCTTTCTTGTTTACTTGTGGTCATTAATTTAGCTTAAGCATTTCCTGCATTCTATATACAAGGTTGTATAAATGCAGCTTTGTAGAATTTTCCTGACATATATTTCTTATAAACAGCAGTTGTAGAAATAGCTTTGAGTCCATAAAAATACAAATTAGATAGCAGGGGGCCAGATGCAAGTCTTTGAGATCGTACACTGTAGTCAGTGATTTGCTTGTGCTTGAAAAGAAAGGAATCTTAGGATTTGAGTAACATATTTTGGGCCTGTTTGTGTAGGCAACATAACTTCAGCTCCACTTCCTGCCTGGTCCTTAAATGCCTCGCTCGGTTTCATAAGGTTTGAATAAAAGTTTCAGCAGCCCACAAAGGCTGGCTTTCAAGTCTTGGTGCACACACTCCTCAGTGTTTATTTAGAGTTATTCTTATGCCCACAGCAGTGCTGGGATAGGTTTGAGCAGTCCAGGTGTCCACTGGGGGTTTCACCCCTCTGCAGGGTTGCTTCCTGAGTACTGAAAAGTGCAGATGAAGATTTCTCTCACCTTGCAAGTGTAGCAGTTCAAAGGTGTTGCCAGGACTTTGCAGTCCCTTGGGAATGCTTCAGCTAGCCTGTGGCAGGACCTTGCCTGTAGGAGGTGGAAATCACAGGGAATCCAGTGGTTAAAGCAGCTGGATTTCTAAGGACTCATCTGTTTAGAGATTTGGGGTGGAGGGACCTTTGCATTTCTATACATCTTCCCTGTTAGCCAGAAGACATAGCTTGGAAACCAAGAAAAATTAACTTGAGCATGTTAATGTATATGGAAGCATGGCCCAAAAATGCATACAGGGTTTGATGACTGAGCTGTAAAGCTGTTGATAATCGTTATTCCTATAAGATATTTATTTTTATTGAAGTACTGCAAAATTTGCATCCTGGACTAATTTAGTTTTGGGAGGAGTCCCCATGTGAAGTGGGCTAGCAGCCTAGATCAGTGCTTTAAGGTGAAGGGGCAGTTAAAACTTCTCATCCATGAGTAGCCTTTAGTGATGTGTGCTTCCAGCATGTCTGTGTTCAATTTCAGAAAGAGCTTTGGGATCTTTGAGAGACAAATCTCAATGGCATTGAGGTATTTGAATAAGTATCACGGTATGTTCTGCCAGATAAGATTTTGGTTTGGGTTTATTTTAACCTTTAGGTGACTAACTTGTGGTCTCTTTCCTTTGACTCTGTCATACGCAGCCTGAGCTCAGTTTCACAGTGCTTCAGCCATCATGCTCACATCACTGGAGTGTAAAGCACTTCACAATGAAACAGTAATGAATCTGTGACTTTGGTGCTTGCTTGTGTAACTTGAAATTTCACTTGAATATACCTTGTTTGGGTAAGAATACTCAGGTTTTCTCAAAGAGTATATAGCAAATTAAATACAGCCATCAGCATTATTTATCCTCCTGTTGTTCAGCTTCTTTTCCACTGTAGAGAAAATTGTTGTAATTATTTACAAATAATTGTTATTGTAGTTATTGATGTTTATTAATGAGAATTTTTTAATGGGTTAATGAAAATTTTTATTGTAGTTATTGATGAAAATTAACAAGAAACAAACGGTGGAAGAATATAATTATTGCTTACCTGAATTTCACAAGGATTTATTATCATTCAGTGAACTTTCATAGATGATGATTTACTTGGAAAAACTTATAATAAAAAGAAATGCTACAAGTAGAAATGCAGAATTTCTTGTAGGGTTGTATCTTTTTTCCCAGAAGAGGTCCTTCTTCTGGTGCCAGCTCAGAGCAGTGTTTTTGTGGATGCATGCATCTGCTGTGTCTCAGTTCAGAACTGTTTATATCTGTAGTGCTGCCTCAGTGAAAAAGCAGGTAGGATTTCCCAGGTGGAGTAATTTAACTTAGGAGGTTAAAACAAATGTATCTGGTTTAATTTATTTTTGTTTAACACCCTAAAATCAGAATGGTTTTGCTTAAGGTAGCTGTCCTCTTTTTTGCAAAACAGCCCACAATTCTAAATTATAAGCGAATAAATTATTCTTAACTCCCTATACAGTCCACATCTCCTAATGTGGCATGATTGGAGCTGGTGTGGATGCCAAGCTTCTGGCCAAATTTTACCACTATAAACCCGTGCAGGCTTTTATCTTACTGTAAACTGTGTCTAGAAATCCTAATTATACAGCCTGACATTCTTGATTTGCTGTGAATGTGTATGTTTTTGTTTACATGCATGCATATAAATGGAATAATTTAATGCTTTGGCAGCTGTATATAGCTGTTGTGTTTTTTTAATATGAGAACTGTTCATAAGAAAAATTCATGTAGATGATGAAAATGTGGACATACAACCAGCTGTGAAAATAAAACTTGTTCACCTTTACCAGAAGGGTCTAGACTTCTGTTGTGCTTTGATCTTCTTACCTAAACAATTACTTCATTTCCTTAGTTTCTTAATAGCAGAAAGATCTTGGTGTTGTGAGTAAACTTGAGTTTGGCTAAGTAGCTTATATCTGTCACATATTTCTGTGCTGATACACAGTTTGGGTTTCTTGCCTAGCAGGTGCATGGAAAAATGGGTGACAAGTTGGTGCACATTTTGTTGTGGTGACACACAGCTTTAAACTGGGTGAATTTACTTCCTCTGCTTCCACCCTTTGGGGGGATCCATTCCACTCTCTCTTGACAAATCTGCTTTGTATTTTTCTCAGTGATATCACTTGAACAAATTATTTTGGTTCTTATGGCAAACTGATGAACTTGCCTTCTTCAAATGTCATGTAGATTATGATGGTGTCCATCCACCAATTTTTTCCTGGCACTATTTGACATTATTTGGCACCATTTGGACCAAAGATGGCACCATTTTTTCCTGTCTTTAAAGCTATTAATCGAGACATACAGTGTATTCCTGAAAATGGGGTTAAGTGTGATTTTTACCTTTGTCTCCTTTTTTTTTTACATATGTAAAAATTCATTTTTACAGAATGTATCTGTGCCTTGCCCCAGTGCTTATGCCTGTACTTACTTGAATTTGTTTAACTTACCCTTTTCTTCTTGGCTTTTTAAACTTTTTGTCCTTTGCTACTTAATGCTGGTTTATAGCTCAGCTATCCTTCTCATGAGCTGTTTAAGTGGGTTTACATTCTTCTGTATGTAAATTTAAACTGGTGCTTTTTGTTTGGGGGGGGGGGTAAAAGATACAAAAAAGATCCAATTTACTTTCTGCAAATAGTCAAGGCAGTAGCTGATGTCAAGTGGGCACTGCTTCAGTAGTACTGCAGTAGTCTGACATAATACAAATTTAGTGTACAAGAGTGACTCTCAGTTTTATCCTGAACTGGATATTGACTGCTCTAAACTGAACAGCCCCCTGCTAGAATTTCTCTATTGTCATATGCCTTAGAACCTGGAATTAAAATATAGCAAGAAGCCTGCATTGGATTTCTATCTGGGGAAGAATTTACATCTAAGGTGATCAGTATATTTTGAAACTGATGAATGCAAAATAGAAGATGGCAGACATTCAAAATTCTGAGGTTAAGGGAAAAGGAGATGCCAAGCAGCCTGGGTGAGTGGATTTGCAAGTGTTACCAGCTGTATGGACCTGCAGGAATAGGAGAATAGATGCCTAGAAAAGGGTTCACAACGTGTCATTTAAAAACTGAGGCTGTTGGGTTTTCTCTTTGGATACAGACAGAAATTAAGAGCGAGTGGGTTTTGAACAGAAAAAGGAAACTCTTGTTTTGTTCTCCAAATATTCCAGTTTCCTCCAGGAAGCTGGAGAGTGTAGGGCTAGTTGAATTTTAGAAAAGCAGGAGACTTTGTAATTCCAAATAATGTTGGTTTTTTTCTGTCCCTGTCAAATGTATTCCGGAATCTTGTTCAGCATAATGGGTCCAGATACAGGCGGTGTCTCCTTACTGTTGGAAAAGGCCTTTGAGCTCAGTGTTTAACCTGCATTGCAACAGACTTAAACTGGTTTCCTGTATAAAGCTTTGTCTTTGACTTAATCTTGGCTTCTATCCTTTAGCTCCACATCTGTGAATGACTCATAACAAGCAGGACCATCAGAAAAATATTGTGTACATTTTTATCCAAATCTGTACGGTTTTTGTTTCTAATTTTTTTTTTCAGCCTTGCTACTTTCTCCCCTCCCATGTAATGAGTTATGCAGTATCTATATTCATACCTGATAAGAAAAAGGGTTGGCTATTGAGGGAAAGTTGAATGCTAAACAAATAGAAAGAATATCCCCAGCCATCAATCTGCTGAGAGCAGAGCTTTTGTATTTGGCAGGTATCCTCTGTCAGCCCCCAGGGCACTTCTGATATTATGATTTTCTTTCCTCCTGTAAACAGCAATTCCTGTTAAATGGATACTCTGGCTTGGGGGCAGGGTTGGATCTGTCAGGCACTGGCAGCAAGGGAGGTTCTGCCTCCTGAGGCACTCAAAGACGTTTTTTCTTTAGCTGTCACATCCAGTGACTCAAGGCAGTCCCACTGCAGAGCTTTTTGGAAAAATGCCAAGCTTTACATCTCTTATTTCTCCTGCCCTTCCTTGAATGCTTTGGCCCATTTTCAGATGTATGACAGCACAGGGGCAATTCACTCAGTTGTTCTGTCCCTTCTGGAGTGTTTACAGTGGCCACATGGAAGGGAAGGAGCAAAATGCTGCACCCTGGGTCCTTGTCTTCCAGGTTTTTATTTAAAATGTTTTCCTAGGGAGCCACAGTACCCATATTTAGTGCAGGTTATGTGCATGCACTAATAGCAATGGGGGAGTCAACTGAGCAAGGCAAGGTGAAAGAAGGGCTGGAATGGCCTCATCCAGTCACAGTGCTTTGGTCTCTTCCCTTGTGTCAGGGGGAAAGCCTAGAGTAATGAACAAATGAGCTGCTGGCATAAATATTCATAATATTTATTGCTGTGCAGAGAAGTATTTTATAACAGCAGTATGGCATGTTGATGAGATTTTCCTGCAGCTGCTAGAGCTGCCCATCTCCAGCTGTCTCCTCCAAAACTGCATCTCTTTGGATAACAGGGCAAGGGAACATCGGAGCTGTGTTTGAAGTGGGAGAGTGCTCTCGCAGCCTTCACAGCTGGCTGCTGACTGATGCTGTCAGATTTTGACTACAAAGGATTTGAATCAAACTAATACAATGTGAATTTTTTTTCTGGCCAGCCTATCATTTTGGCTACAAAGTTCCAAATTTCCTGGAAAACTGAAATGCTGGAAGGCCTGTTTGAAGGTAAGGAGGCAATTAACTAACTCCTTGTTTAAAATAATAGAAGCCAAGGCACATCACCTTTCCTTTACACATCTCGGTATGTATATGTGATGCTTTTTTGGATGTGACTGATACAATTTTGCATCTCTAAGGGGGCTGCTTGGCAGAATGGAGACTGAGGTCACAGATGCTTCATTTTTATATACATAGGCAGCAAAAAAGCTTTATAAATATGAAAGTCATAGAATTGTTTTCTTCCCTTTTTATTACTGTCTCCAGTATAATTTCAAAGATGTTTTTCTCAAAACTGGGGAGCTACAGTGCTTGAATGTACTTAATGTAAGGTTTTAATCAAGTTCCACTCATGCTGATAGCAATGGATCTTAACAAAGCTGCCTCATAATTGACTTTTTGATAGGCTCACTTGTAAAAAAGTGATTATCAGTAGCACAGATGGAAATTTTCTGTCTTAAGAGGACCTAGAAATAGGGTGTTCAGCTTGGCAGTTATTTAGGTGTCAAAAAGGTGTCTGCATCCACTGATTAAAATGGAACAAAAATGTAGCTTGGAATTAAAAATTTGGGGATAATAGTGGAATTACTTGATGAAAAATCATCAAGTCTTTTTCTTGGAATTCTCATCTTATTTCCCACAACCTAGCTGCTGGGTATACTGTTTGCATGGATATATATCTCCTTTCACAGTTCTGTCAAAGTGGTTACAAACTTGAAATGGAAAACTTGTGTTGGTTTGAGACTCCTTACACTTTCAGGAAATCCTAAATGAAGTTATGCTTTGTTTGGTTTTGTTTTTCTTGTCGACTTCTGTTCAATTTTATTAGTTAAGTGATTTCCAAGAAGCCCTCTGCTGATCCTAGAAGCTGGACCATTGATTTAGTCTCTGTCATGGGAATGAACACTTCAGTAGGGCTTGGAAAATTTGTTTGGAAGTATAAGTTGGCATATCTTTTGTAGGAAATAGCAAAAGTCCTTGAGTACATCTGAAGGATGGTATAGGAGACTTCCAGGAATGTTTTGCCCTGTTAGAGACGATGGAGCATTTGTGGCTCTAACAGTGAACAAGTGGCAGCTAGCAGAGTGGTTCTAACCAGGTAATACAGTGCTGACAGCTACTCAGTTTCCCTGGCTTTGTTCTGGAGTGGCTGGTAGGAAGCAAAGCAGTCGCTTCATTATCTTCATTAAACTCCTCAATCGTGTGCCACGCACTCGCTGTGCTCCATGTCACAGCAGGCAGCATTCTGTGCTTGTGGGGGTGAGCTGCACCCATGTGTGCCTTTGAAATGAGAGATTTCCACCAAGGAAAAAGGGCCTCCCAAAGCAGCCCCAGCTTCACAGCCTGCCTTCAAGCTGTGACTTGTCTCTAAAAATAAATAAACAAGCAGACTTATTTCTATGCAGAGTCTTGGCAGACATCTTTTTCCCTAGGGATAAATTTGTTTTGCAAAATCAGAAAAATCTGTTAGATATCTAAAATTTACAGTTGTTATGTATTAAATTATTGCTTTTAGATAGAGTTTTGTAGTTACACAACTCTACAAATATTAATGGTGGAATGGACAAGGCAAGTTGCTTTCTGTATAACCTAATTTTTTTACCCTTTTTTTCCATTTCTATTTGTTTTTCCCCTTAGCTTTCGGTCACCAAATCTGTCAGGTCCCTACAAATACTACGAGGAAATCTCTAGGAATATTTGTTGAAAATCAATGTCTTTTTGTCCTCAGAGTACGCATGTTGCTTTATTTTCTTGCATTCTTTCTTGGCAATGCATGCAGAGCTAGTGGAAATAAGTGTAGTTTGTTTCAAGCTTTCCCTTTTTCTCTGTTTCTCTTGCTGTTCCCTTTATTCATCACAAATGATGGATGGGTGAAGCTTTGTGAGTTTTGGTTGTAGAGCTGGTTTTAGTTATTTGCCAATAATCTTAATTTTGGTATCAATGATTAATTTTAATATAGTATTCAGGGGAGTTGAAAAGTCAATATTCTTATATGTGAACATGACTAATATTAATGGAAGAATGAAGATAATGGGTGTGTTACCTGTCTGTGTTTACAATCACATTCTGATGCCATAGGCCTTGATCCAGGGAGGCTCCTCCAGGTGGCAAAGGCTCCAGAAAGAGGCTGTGGACCCTGCATGGCCAAGGGGGCTCACTGACACTGTACTTCAGCACCAAGATAAAGGCACCCTGCCTCAGCCTGCTTTGTTCCCAGCACTGGTTGGGTCTGTCAGATGCTGGAGCACAGCTGGCCTCTCTGTGGATAGCTCAGCCATTGCGTATTGAGTTCCTGCTAAAAGGAGGAGATACAGTGGAACCCACCCAAAACTGTCCAGATACTTGACAGGCTACTTATTGTCATTTACTGAGCATGCTGAAATTCTTCCAGTTCTTCTTTGGCTGCTCTAACAGACAAAGAATGCTCCCTTATAAACATTTTACGTTTGTATCATGGATGATTTTGTTTGGACTTTTAAAAATTTTTATCTGACTTTAAAAAAATGTGGCATTTTCACCCTCAGTCCAAGAGTCTTTTTGTCACAAAATACATAGATGTTGGATAATTTCTCTAATATTCCAGATACCATGCAGGTCCTTTGTCATTACTTCGTGTCAGCATGCTGTATGGACAGCTATATTTTGCTTTTTTTCCTCATTTGTTGAATGTTCCAGTAATTTCTCAAGAATTTTGGAGCTTTTCTCCCTTAGCTTGATCTCCTTTGCTGGTATTGTCAGTTGACTCTGGCCTGTCTATAGTGAGCATCCTCTAAACCTGAAGATTGCTCTGTATGTAAGTTTAAGAAAATTTTAATGTCTGATTTTCATTCATCAACTCTGGGAAACTCCATGAAGCCACATAAGACTCCAAAATAGAGAGACTGCCATGTGTAACAGGTTAGTTTATGAAGTCTATTATAATTACAAAAGTAAAAAGAATATACAACCCTATTAAAAAGCCAGTTAACATTCTCAAATATCTGGATTTGTCACGCAGATTTCTTTCTTGTTTAAGCCTTGTTCCTTCTCTTGCCAGACTTTATATTTTAGTTGAATTGTCTCTGTGACTTCTTAGTTCCTAACTGAAAACTGGAAGTGAGACTGGTTTTGCAATTACAAGAAAAATGGAAAGTTGTTTTGTTTGGATTTCAGCAAATTCAATTTAAGGTCAGATTTTTTTTCTTTAACAATGTACGCTCTATCTTTTTATTCCTAAAGGCATATTTTCAGCAATTTGGCTTAACTCTGTGGTCATGGGGGTGGAATTCTTTATCTTGGCTTGATATAAGCAAGCTTTCAGAGCATGTGTGGGTTAGTGTCTGACTCGGTGCACAGGAAAACACAATCTCTTTGTCAGGTGGTTTCTGGTTCAAGGAAAGAAGTTTTTGGTTGGGTTTCTTTGTGTATGACAGCAGCTTTTGGTAACTTTAGAGAAACTGCTTAGGGACTCAAATAACTGTTCATTCCATTTAAAAAGTTAGTACTAAATAAAAATCAACACTGTTACATAGCTGTCATGTTTCTATGGCAGTTTCAGAAAAAACTCAAACCTAAATAACATGAAGACACTCTTGACATAAGCATATGAAATCTTTCTCATTCAGCAGATTGGAAAGGGAAAGGGTAATTGAATACTTACCTTCAGGTATATTATTCTACAGCTTCTTGAAATCCTCTTGATTTGTCTTGATAAAATGAAAATAATCTAGTTATCTATCATTTTAAAGAGTATTTTGATGCAAGGAATGATTTTGTTTCATCATAGTTGAGACCTGAAGAGCAGAACATGCTTTTATTGTCCTCTTAAAAATGTAGTCTTTCAGTGTAGACAGAGGAAGAAGGTTTGACACTTATCAATGTAAAGACAAAGTCACCAACTCAGTCACACTTAGTTACCCTGAGCTTTTGATAACTTCAAGAGCTTGGAAAATAAGACAGAAAACTGATGTGTGAGGTCAGCAGAGTTATGGTAATTCATTTAAAGGCTTGACTTAATCAGTGTATCTTGGGTTCCCTTCCTGTAAAATATGACCTGTATTGTAATAACTTTTTTAATAACTAAAATAACATTTGAAGTGAAAGCTCAGATTCATTTTTTCCATGTGAACCTAGAAATTACAATTGGGCCTTTTTATGATTTGGTGATTAAGTAGACAAATGGTGCACTTCATGGGTACCATAACAGTTAACACCTGTTTCAACTGTTTCCTATTTGTATTGGATGGAACCTCAGCAATCCAATATGTCTTGAAAAGCAAAAATCTAATATAAAATATTTCATGGTATGGAAGAAATTACAATAAACAGAGTATAGCTTAAAATATAAAATGCTTGTTATGCACATTTACATAGGTTTCATCTGTATTTCTGAAACCAATGTAGCCACCTTGTGTAATAGTTATTTTAGTTTTTGTGAGGATTGGTTAAGTGATTATTCAATACCATAAAGTAAATACTGTTTTCTAAGCAAACAGTATTTCCTGAGTTGGCAGAAATGAAACAATTTGTCAGTCAGAAGTCAGGTACAAGTGGATTACTTAGCATTTGGTTTGTGATTTCTCTCAAACCTACTTGGGGACAGGGACCACAGGCAGAAGGGTGGAGTGGTCTCCTAAGGCACATGCCAGGCAATAATGTCACTTCTTTAAGTTGTTTGTTACTGGTGTAGTATTTGGAATTCATTAATTTCAGAAAATGTGAAACTTTGATTAAAATCTGAAAGCTTATTTCAAATTTAGTATTGTGCTGCCTTCTATGCAGCACAGGTACAGCACTGCTGGTCCCTTCAGCCTCCCACAAAAGGCTTGTTGTCTTTGGTGTTTGATAACTTGAAAACTTCCTGGCTTTTTGAATAAAGTTTGGTTTGAAAATATAATTATTATTACAAAAAGAATTTGCCAGAGTGCATTGTAAATATGTAAATATGGTGTAATTGATGTAAATATCATGAGCTTCTTAATATGATATTTCAAAGCTGAAGTTTATTTTCAGAGTTGGGGTTAATACTCTCAAGATTTGTTTAGAAAAGATGATCTTTGGATGTGATGACCTAGGAGATTATTTTTTTCCTAAACATGAATTCAAGTTTGCTTTTATCTCAGTTTATATGATTTGAGGTAAACCTCAGTGCCTTACTAGATTGCATCTGCTTGTAGAGATCACTGCAAATGATTTACATTTTAATGGCTTCTGCATAAATTTCGTAACTCTGGAATGCTTCTCTTGCTCATTTCCCTGCAAAAGATGCTGGGTTTTTCTTGATATAACATAATTTGTTTCGCTTTTCTATTACAAAAGAAATGGATAAATTTGCCCTTGGTTTTGGCTATTCCTACTGTTTTCAGAAGTGCTAGGACTGCCTTTATTTGCTTTGGAGAATAGAAAGGCTTCAAGATAATTTCACATAAATCATAAACATTTCAGACACATGCTGGAAGCTTTCTTAAACATAGGTACTTAGTTTGGGAGTAAACGTATGTGCAAATGTAGGTAGTTGTGGATAGCATCACAAAATTTATAAACTGCTGATGGAATTTAAATTTCTTTAATTGTAATTGCTCCTCATAAAAAACAGAGGCAATTTAGGAAGTAAAATGAATAAAAAGATAATTGGTACAAAGCTATATCATAAGAGGAAGGAGGGAAAAGGGAGAAAATAGGTGAAAAATAGCGAACCTCGAAGCATAATGATTCATGTAGTTTTTATTCAAGGTTTTAGGCATTTTTTTCTTTTATAGTGAAATACATCATTCTAAGTGTAACAAAATACTCTAAGCCACAATTCTGAGCATCTTTTTTCTTATAAATTCAATGCATAATGGAGATGGTAATGACTAGATCATCTTAATATAGAAAAACAAGGTATGATCAGAGGCATACCTCTTCCTGGATTAAATAGTGCTGCAATCTGTTGGACATGAAGTGACAAAATTCCAACAGATTGCAGTATCTCTTAACACGTGAAGAGGTGTTTTAAGGTACAAACCTCTAACTTCAGTATCTTTCCAAAAAGTCTCACCTTAAAGTCTGCACTACCTTTTCACAGATATCAGGATACCTGACAAATGGGTCATCATAAAGTGTCTTATGTACTGAAAAGCTCTAAATAAAAACCACATCTTTATAGAATGTTGTAACAAGTAAACCCACTGGTTACTAACTAAAGATTTTTCTGAAGTGCTATTTGCTCCAACTTTCTATTGTCTCTACTGTTGTGGGATTTTTCCTATGAACCCATTTTGGGATGTTTTCATTCCCTCTTCTTTCCCACTTTGTCCATGCTTGTTGGATTCTGTTGTGCCATCAGTTGTTGGTGGGGCCAAGCTGTAAATCAGGTCACAGAATGATTCATATTAAAAATAAACCTACAATAAAAAGCTTGGAATCCACTTTGTCAGCATTCTACTTAATGCCCTGCAGAGCATCACTGCTATTATCTTAAGCCATCTCTTGTTTGTATTCAGTTTGGAAATTATGCATTTACAGCTGGAGCGAAATCTGTCTATTCTCAAAACGGCGACTTCAACCACACATCTGTGACGTTCTCATTTCCAATTTATCTCGTGTACTCTCTGATTAAAAGCATGTTGTTCCCATGTTCCACTTGAAATAGAGTGGTGGTGCTCCTCACTTCCCAAAAGCATTTCCTATCCCTGAGTTAATGGAAAACATGTCAAGCAATGTGCACCTATCAAGGGGCTGCTTCAAGGAAGTTGTGTTTTTCTGCTCAGATCAGTAGCTTGTAAATCTGGAAAAAAAACCTTTCCCAGTTGTTTCCTCTGCTTCCAGAAAACCTTGTTCTGGTGAAATGCAGACCAGTTTGCTCTTCTCATACAGACATTTATGGGTTTTGAAGGTGGAGAGGGCTTCTTTTTTTTCTCAGTCTTGTTGGAACTGGGGAGTCTGGAATTGTTCTGCAGCAACCTGAGTGCTTGACAGGTTTCATGTGCTGTCTCTGCTCTAGCTGCACTGGATTTGAATCATGGTCTGCTGAACTGTTTTAGATAAAACTTGCTAGTGTGCTTCTTCCTCTGGGGTAGAAGTCATCTCATGCCTCCAGCCGGTATCTGCTCACTTGAATTTGCTATCACATTGCATTAGCTGAGGTAACAGTTCCTTAACAGCTTGGAATTGGTTGTGTAGTTGGAGGGGGGGCAGAACTTAGTAGTTAAAACATTGCTTTGAAGCCAGACTGATGGGATGAGCTTGAGGGATCTGTTTTGTACATGAGAAATACAAAAAACATCATGATGATGTAAGTTGCTTCAATAATCCTGTACCATTCAGGAAACTCTTTTCCCGCCCTTGGAGTTCTTTTTTGAAGGCATCTCTTTCTCCAGGGGAAGAGGAAATGATCCTCTTCATAATCAGTTTGAGCTACTGTACTAGTTCAACAGAGATAAACTATGACATAAGCTAAGTGCAAACAGTTGTACATTTTAAGTGCAATAATTTGCATTAACTAAACTAAACTTGCAGTTATGGGTTCAAATACAAGTGGGAGATAATCCAGGTCCTGGTCTTGAGATCACTGAATAATGTGATACTTGATAGAGCAAGTCTTGTGCTCTACTAGATTTCATTTGATCCTGCTGTTGGTAGAATTGCAGGGCAAAGTATTGCAGTGTGACTAAATTGTTACATTTAGCCCATGTGTATTTTATAACTAAAATAAGTATCAGTGTATTAGAGCTTGAGTACGAAAATACAAAGGGTTTGGACTCCGTTCTTGGCAAGTGACTTGTAAAAGGTTGATCTGGGTATGACTCAGTGACAAATGTTTATTGCATGAGAAAAAACACCCAGACTTGTTATTTTACAGCAGCTTGTAGTCACTGAGAATTTCTATATGTAAGCCTGCAAATTTTCCCCTGTGTATTTAGTAACCAGATCCCACTTTTGTTTTACAGCTGCTGCAGAGGGCAAAGGGAAAAGTGGGGAAGACTTTTTTCAGAAGGTAAGAAAGATATTTCAGTTCCATAATTGTACCTGACTAGAGAAAAAAAAAAAATAGCAATTACTCATTCATGTGATCAACTAATTAAACTTCATGTGCAGTTTCCACCATATTGATGAAATTTTTTAAAATTATTTTGTCATTTAAAGTGTCTCCTTGGTACCAGCAATGCATGGAATTAAAAAAAAAAGGTTTTTTGTGTATGCTTCTGTCATCTATGCCCAAAAACAATTTGAGTTTTACCAATTCTTTAATTCTTTAAAAAATGTTAAAATATGCCTGATGAACATTTGTTATGCTAAATTGTGGGGGTTAGCCCAGAAGATGTTGTGAGGTGGTCTTAGGGATTTTGTCTGTGGATAAATGCTGGATCCTGTTATTAAAAAACTGACTTGCAACTTACTGTGGTGTTGTTGAAAGCATAAATATTTGGTTGAGAAATGCAAATGGCCTTTTAAAAAAGAAATGCACAATCCACAAAATGATTCAACAAAGTTTGTGGTTGGACAGAGGCATGGAAGGACTGGAAAAAGGAGTCCTGCAGCAACTAAACTACAAAGAGAAACATGGTCAAGAGTAATGAATTGGAAGTAATTTTTACAAAGCAGCATGGTATTGGGTTTTTTTTGTTCTTTTTGCTTTTGTTTTTTTTTCAAAATAGCGTGAAGAACATTATTTATGAGTTATGTTAATGAAAATCTGCATGCTGCAGGCTAATAAAAATGATGAGCTGTTTTGTCTTTAGTACAGAGAAGACAGTGTAAACTTTGCTGTATGCTGTCTGCCTTGACACTCCTGTTTGACTTGTTGTCCATTGAAGTAATTTGCTGTATTTTGCTTTAAGTCTAAGTGGTTGTTCCAGAAAGGAAGATGTGAAAGGTTGCTTTGCCCTGCATGTGACTGTGGGATGCCTTGATAAAGGCTGGTGAGGAGGAGTATACTTGCTGCCAAAATGTTTGGATTTTCAGATTTATGTTGCTCTTGACTGAGAGTGAGAGTTATCTTTCCAAATGTGGTGCTTGTGCTTAACTGTTTGATATTAGTGTGCACAGAGAATGTGTCATTAGTTCCTCCTTAGGATTTTATAAAAATACTTTGAGTTTTTTACTTGCTGAAGCAAAGCTAAGCCTTAGCAGCCTATGCTGTGTTCCACACATTATTCAATTTACCACAGTGTTTTCTCTCTCGTGGATAATTCCTAAAGATGTGGATAAAATATTTCTTCTTGAGTGGCTTATCTATTTGACCATTTGTACTTGATTACTTGATTATTTACAATTACTTGATTACTTACAATTATGCAGTCGTTAGTGTAATAGCAGAAAATACTGTGTTGAATTTAATAGGGAAGCAAAATATTCTAAATTTAAAGTATTTGAATGAGTGCACTCCTTATCCACACTGATGATACAGTGGCTATCTTGGCTTTTAGATCTTGTCATATTTGTGCATAATTATTATCTAGGCACAGTGTGGGTGCTGCAATAGGTTAAAGCTGCTTCATTTTAACTGGCATTCTTCTTATAGTATCATCAACTCAGCAGTGTAGATTTCTGAAGTTTCTAAGCACATACACATAATACTACAGCTAATAAAACCAGATGGAAACTATCTCCTTTAAGTTATCTTTTGTTGGAAGAAATCTTTGGACGCTTGCTCATAGCTTACTCACTGTCTCTGTCTGTGCAATTTCCTTTAATCAGAGTTAAATTTTTCCTGTCTCATGTGAAATGAATAAGACAGAGTATGTGGAGGTAAAATGAAGACTCATTTCATGTGTTTCAGGTTGGTGCAGTGAGGAAGAAAGTGATTTGTGGCATTAGAAACACATTGCAAACTAAGGCAGCAGGATGCTTCCAGAAACTCAATATCAACTCAAAGCTGCCACAAAGGCATTTTTTAAGCAGTTCAGATATTGAGACTTCAGGACATTATTGGCAGGAATTTGAGTGGAACAGGGAGGCGGAAGTGCATCCTTGACTAGGCCACATCTAGAACCTGCGGGCAATATTTGCATAAATAGTGCCATGTTTGGTGTGTTCTGATGAACTACCCTCAATGTGCTGAGGTTAGTGTTGGCTGGAAGTGGTGTGTGAGGTGGAAGCTCTCATAGGAATGCTGAAATGACAAGGTAAAAATTCAGGGAGGTGATTCCTTACGTCAAGGCATGCAGACCAAGAGGGAGGAGAGAGAAGGCTGTGACTGAGGGGTTGGCAAAGACTCAGCCTGCATTATTAGGCTGCAGCGAGGCTTTTAAACAAAATTATTACAAGGGTTTGGTGTTAAGCAGTCTTTTGCTGGTCTTTAAATATGTGAGAAAGCATTATTACTTGGATTTTCATAATCAAGCAGAATCTCAGTGGATGTGAACTGTTCCTGCAAACTTTGAACTTGCAGAGTTTAATAATTTAAATGTCAAAATTCATTATTTCACTGAGCATTTTAGCAGTAACAACCAAATGTTAAGCAGTTGCTTGTGGAGTTACAGAATAAGCCCCAATTATTGGTGAAACTCAGGTAGTATTTCTGCACTGTCATGACAGTGAAGATCACATGAGGAAGTGCCCCTTCCTCTGGTCCTGAATTCAAGTGAAAAGTAGATAAATGTCTTTTGGTAGTGTAATTTTTAAAAGTCTGAAGATTTTATCACACTTTCTTCCAATATTTCTAAGTTGTAGTACTGCTTCAGATAAGGGAAAACCTAACATCATCTAATGAGGATTTTTCAAAATCACTGGGAGCTACTAATAGTTTAGCAAGAAATAGGTAAATAATGGTATAGTTTTCTCTGTAGAGCTCTCAGGTCTGCAGTTAAGTGACAGGTAATACTAAACATGGATTGCTCTCCTGTTGTCTTACATACTATTTATATAAAGATCCTTGTGGACCTTGTACTCTGAATTGTTGTTCTAATTTATTCTGTGAGAGGAATGCATAATAGTATATTTATTATATATATTTATTATAAATATATAATATTATAATATATATTATATAATATATATTTATTTTATATATATTATAATACATGGAATATTATATGTTATTATACTATACTATTATTACATGTCCATGATCCAAAGTCCATTTTCAGTTGATGGTGGATTTTTTCCCACCAACTTTCACAACATCTAGTTCACGCCTCATAAGAAGCAAGGCTCTTTCCCCAGCAAAGCCAGGACATTGTTCCTGGGAACAGATAATTTATAGCCCTGTAGAGACACGTGACACTCTTATATAAAATGTAAGAAGGTGGTGATTCTCTGTCCTGAAGTTCATAATCTAACACAGGTGAGGGTCAGCCATATGGACAGAGAAGAATTTCATGCATCATTTTGTTTTGCTTTTAGCTCTGTCATCATCAAGTTGGTTTCTGCTTTTTAAACACTTGGGAATCTTAGTGCTGATGATAGTATTTCATTCTGAAACTTCTCAGGATGGGAGTGTGTCTGTAGCCTTCTGGAGGGCCTGTGAGCAGTTGGGTGGGTGATAGGTGAAGACTCTGGCTGGAGTGGAGTTTGGGTGGAGCCCTTGGGCTGACGTGGGACTGCACGTGCAGAAGGCAGTGACTGGGAACCGTGCACTCGTGGTGCTCTGCGCAGGTGCTCGACTCCAGGTCACCTCCAAGCTCTTCATTTCAGTATTCAGTGTGTTTGTGTTAGTCATGGCCTTTGGGAGCATGCCTGGAGGGGCTCCTCAGCTCTTGGCTTTTCTGGATTCTAGAGTTCATTTGCAGAGCTTGGTTTTGTGGGAAGCACAAAGTACTACCAGTCAGCTGTAACTTTTATGTTTTACTGGTCCTGAGTGTTTGGCATTCTTTTATGTGTTGTGTTTTGGGTTTCTTTTGTACCTTTTTTAAGCAAACAGAGGTGTGGGGTTTGTATGCATTTGCCCAGTTACAGATACTTAAGGGGTTTTAAGATATCCCTGTATTTAGGCAAAAAGCATACTTAAATGCTTACATTTCTCTTGACTGCAGGCTCTGTTATTCCCTGAGGGAGACATAAGTGTTCTTGGAGTTGTGAAGTTGCAACTGGGCAAATGTTTCACATGTGTACAAAAATCTCTTCTGTTAATTATTAGGAGCTTAGGAGAGTAAAGGAAGTACGTAAAGTAAAGCGTAAAGTGGTTTCTTTCAATTTTCTTTCCTGGGCTTACATGTAGCATGTTTAAAATGTAGCTTCTAATTTTTTAAATAATTAGCACCATAGAAGTTACTGAGGCTGTTTTGGGAGCTCAATGTGGTGAAACTGTCCTTTAAGCACAGTTGATCTTTCAGTCCAAGTATTTGGAAACAGTAGTAGCAAGAAACTAAAAAAGAAAACAAATGCCTAACCAAAGCCAAAAAATAAAGCCCCAGCAATTATTTGAAGGTGTGAAAATTAGGTATATCTAACTACATCTTCAATCATATTTCTGTTCAAGTCCTCTAAGCAGTAGTTATTAACAATTTTGCATTTTTATTTATTTAGGAGGTTCTGGCAGCAAAGAAGCTTCCTGAAGCCCTGTTTGCTTACTTAAGACAGTAAAAGAGCTTGGTTTGCAACAGCCTGTGTTTTCTCTTGTATCTTTGAAAAATATCTTTTACATTGGTCTGGGACAAACCTAACTTTTGCAATATTCTTACACATCAATATATTAATGCAGTGGTGATGAATGCATTTTGTAAGTATAGGTAGTACATTCTGATACAAATAAATTTAATTTTCTGTTTGCAGTAGGTTAGGCTGGAAGTGGATCAGTCTTACATTTTAATCTCTGAATGTGAAGCATATCTAGAGCTTCAAATGCAAGTGGCTCAGGGCATTTTCAGGCATTAAAAATATTAATCATTGACCTGAGACTAAGATGTCTCAAGGTAATTATTATCCACCTTCAGGAATAACTTCTGAAGGGCTTTCTGTGTGTCTTCAGCCATGACTATTCCTGGGCTGCCTATTTATAACTGTAGTTCCCCTGGGGCTGTATTTCCATTTCTGATGGCAACCACTCAGCTCTTGGTTTCTTGCCCTGTTATTTATCTTGGTGGTGAGACCTCGTGAGTTGGTGGTGATCAGACCTTATCATGGGTCTTGTCTCTGTTTCAACCACAGGAGCAGTTTGGAGCTGCAGGGACTGGTTCCACACATTCCACTTTCTTTGGGTAGAAATCAGGATCTGCACTAGCACTAAAAACTCTTGAACATTAGAAAATCCCTTGATGTAGAACTTGGCTCATAGCATGTGACAAGGATATATTAAGGCCATATGTTTCCAGAGTTGGCTTCAAGTGCCTGGCTGGGATGGGAATGCTGGCATGCAATTTACATTGAGCTTTTCCTCTCATTTGGCTTCCTGGGAAGAGGAAGCGACTGCTTGGAGAGGGCAGCGTGGCTTAGAAGGCTGAAGGAATGTCAGTGGAAGTTAACATTTGCAGGAAATCTTGGGATTGAGACATTTGTCTCCCTTTTGGCAAAACCCCACCCAGTGGAAAGAAGACTATTTAGGTTGGATCAATTTCTCTAAAAAGGTAAATCAAGAATGCTTACTTAACTTTTTGCTTAGTTCAGGCAGAGCTCAGTGGTGGGAAGGCTTCATTTTTGTGGAAAGTGGCATTCATCCCATTTGTAGTATAGTGACCATTCTGCTAAGGCAGTGGAGTAATTCCAAGGATTTTTGGTTTTTTTTTTCATTTCATCTCCAGTTTTTCCTGTGCTGCTTCTGATACAATGGGCACTATATTGAGATTTTACCTGTAATATGAATCTTAACAAAGTTCAATTTTGACACTTGATTGCTATACTTAACACTGTGCAAGATCTCTTGTATTGTAAAGCATTAGAGGAGGAGTGGTTTGTCACCACAATCTCAATTGAGGTGCTCAGTGCTTTTCATTCTGGGAGTTAAACCTCCCTTAAAATAGAGGAGGGATATCCTTCTCAGAAATTTTTGTGCTTTTACCTTGGGGAAAAAAAATTAATAGAAAGGAGACAAGTATGAGAATGATGCAACTCAAGTATATACACTGGGTTTCTGGCTTCTAAGGAGAATTACTGATTTTGCTTTCAGAGAGGAGCATTGGATGCATACTGGTATTTTAGCAGTGTTCTGTGGAGCTTCATTTTTCAGTGATACTTGGAATTTTTTTACATGTGTAATTTGTTAATCTGCTGTACAGGCAGATACTTCTAGAGATTAATCTTTTGCATGCTTCAATATTTTCTTTGTTTTTGGCTATGCTCTGACAAGTATTTAAGACAAAAGTGTAACCTGTGATCCTTGACTAATATTTATATTGAGGGTAAAGAAAACATTTAAATCAAGCAAAGGACTTGAGTGTTTCTCCATAGGTAAGGACATTTGATTGATTGATTTTTATTCTAACTGAACTTCATTTGCTGTATTTGTAAATTAAGTACAAAGTTCTGTAAATGTTATTGTTACAGAAGGTTCACTTAATGCAGTTTTGGATGCAGCAACAATACTGCAGTATTTGCTTAAACAAGACCCTAGTTTTAAGAATCATAATTCTTTTTAGGTGAAATGAAGGTTAAAAGAAGATGCAGAGTGTGTGTGCATGCATTCATGTGTTCTCACCCTTTCTAGGCTAAAAATCTCTTACTGGAAGTGGGAGCAATGAAAATTCCAAAGCCATATCCCTATAGGCAGCTTTCCCAATCCCATCTTTAGTGATTTAGAGCTTTTATGTACAGTCTGGAACTTTGATTGGTGAAACTGATGTCTTTTACTCTGCTGCCTTAATTGCTTTTATGTATAATCTTTTTATTAATTTAAGTATTTAGTACATAAGTTTTGATATGCATTGATCAAAACTCTGAATAAATATATTGCCTATGATATTAATCTTGACCTATAATTTTAGCTTCAGGAACTCTTCATCCTGCACTTGCTTGCCTTAATTATTGATAGAGTATTTAGGAAAAGCTGTGAATACCTTGTGAAGATAGTAAAATTGTTAGAGTCAGTATGGGCTAGGATTAGTCCTTGACAACAAAACAGCCTGTTTGCTGCTCTGGGGAAGCATTGCTGGTGTTTTGCTTAGCTTGCCATGACACTGTGTAGCAGTATGCAGGTGGGAAGCAGGCAAGTTTTCCTTCTGTTCCCTTTTTATATGTCAGTCAAACACATCAGTGTTTTTTGATACTTAATTTAACATTGAATAAAAACTTGAAATAAAGATCAGTTTAACAGAAATGGACAAGTGTGCAGGTGAAGATCAATTTCCTGCAGTATTGAAGCAAATGACTTGCAGTGGAAGCTTGTACAAAAACATATGAGAGTATTGATCCTTACCCATGCTGCTTATTCCAGAGAGTAATGTCTAAAATAATTTACGTATTATCTTTTTCCAAGACAAGTAAAACTAGGGAAGAAGGACTAGCCAAGCAGTCCCCTTTTCTGGAAAATGTCTGGGTTTCTGACAGTTGGGCTGTAGAATGGGGAAATGAGGAGCCCTGCCCATGAAGACACACAGGCACTCATGTCCTTGTGTGTGGGAAGGCCCTGCTGTCTCACTGCTCCTCTCTGTACAGACACACAAGTGGAGCTTGATCCTTGTCCTCCCTGCTCATCGTTTGGCTGTGTATTCTAAACTGACTGCACTTACATGTGTGCTCTCAGTACTGACAGTCTGAAGTCAGAACTAACTTACTAAAGCTTTTTTTTTTTTGTATTTTTTGGCTTTAATTCTTGTACTCTGCATAGGATATGGGGTTTTTTTGCCGTGCAGGAGCACAAACTGGAAACTCTGGACAGTGTAGTGTGGAATGTGGAGGGGCCATGTGCCATTGCTGCTTCTCAGAAGCAGCCCCTCCTCCTTACCTGCAGATTTAGTGCTAACACAGTGGGATTAGGCTGTACTGTCTAATTTAGGGTAGTAGCTGTGACAAACAGTGAATTCTTGATTGGAATTTTATATGTAGATCACCTCAGGGGAAAAGAACATCCCAACATGGCTTGGGATGCAAATCCATTGCTGAGCCCAAACTGTTGGCTGGACTTCCACAAGAGCTGCGTATTCGCACCAGGCTTTGGGGCTAAGTTTTGTAATCTTTTTTAACTTTTTATATTCCTCAAATTTCTTCACCAAACCAGTAGTCCTTGATGCGGCCCCACTGATGTGCTCTGGCAATGCCAGTGCTTTCTCTGGCTTCACCAGTTCTGGGGTTTGAATTCACAATGGGTAACTTAACACAACCCTCTTTTGTGTCTTGTTCTTCCTTCCCATCCTTGTTCTTGCCTTGCTTTCTCTTCTCCCCAAACCAAAAAAACAACAAACCATTTAATATAATAATTCTGGTTCCAGCTACACCCATTGCTCTGTTCTCACTGCCAAAAGTCATGTTCAGGGATTAGTCATCCTCTCAGATTGTGCTGCATCACCCTTTATGCATTGTAAGAGGAAGAACTAAGGATTACCCCATGTAGAATTTCACTTGTCTGCTGTGTCTCTTCATTTCAGGTCTTGTCCTATAGAAATTTATTTTTCTTTAATGTTTATCTAGGATATACTCCATGATTCAAATAAACCATTAGAATAAACTTGTTTATACAGCTGTAAATGTATACAAATTGAGGGGACTAAGGCAACTTTTCTGAAAGCTGAAGGTGCAAGATGAATATTTTAAGTCTGTGAATCCAAGTATTCAGACTAGGCATCTTTATGGTGTAAATTGAGACGGTCTCTGAGTTACTTTCCCACATGGTATTGAAGTCCAAACTGATTTATTCTTTTTTTTCTTTTCCCCACTTGCATGGAAAAAAAAAATCTCACTAAAGTGGGGAAGGAATTCAGTCTGGGAAACTGCAGAAGCCCACTAGTAGATTAACCCACTGTGATTAATACCCAAGGCAGAAAAGGCCAAGATGCCCAAATCCCAAAGGTGGGAAGGTCAGAAATAGGTATCCTACCAACACTAACTATAAAGAATAATACTTTGATTTAATGTGCTTGCTTTAAATGAAGAAAGGTCTGTTGTATATGTTGTGTTCATCTACTATGTGTAAAATAGTTCCTTTGAATTCTGTAATACTTGTGGCCTTTGGGGGAGTTTTGTTTGGTTGGTTTTGTTGCATTAGGGACATTCCAATTTCCATCCAAAATCAGCTAAACAAAAAATACAGCAAAAGAAATAATAATTTCTTACTGTCTTAATGTAAAAAATCCCTGAAGTGCTTAAACTATAAACTTTTCAAGCTGGAATACAAGGAAGCCAAAAGCTTGTCTTCCAGCTGCCTTACGGTTAGACCTTTTTTTTTCTTCCTGGAGGCCCAATGATTTATAACTAGAGCCAATTTTTTCAGGGTCAGAGTACAGGCTGATTTGTTTTGTTGGTGTCTTCCAGTGTCTTGTCCTCTTCTGTTTTTTCTCCACTGAGAATAGCTTACATATTTTGGCTTGTAAACACCACAATTGCACTTGGGGAAAAGGGGAGGAAGGAAAGCTGTAGAAAGATAATTTCTTAGGTTTTCCTTCATTTTGAGAAGGTTATTTACTGATGGATTAAACCTTGATGCCAGATATGCTCTGATCTCTTTGGTCAGTTGATCCCTCAAGGTGAGAAGAGCACTGATTAGTACTCACTCTCACTTATTATATTTGGAAATAAGGGAAGCTATGCAGAGGTGCTGTTCAGCAGAGAACATGAACTCTGAGTCATCCCAAGGCTGAATTTCCTCTAAATGTTATGTAACTCAAGTATTTATACAATTGGAACAAATGTATTATAGCTGGAGTATTTGGTTTCTCTCTTTTTGTTCATGAGAGCAGAATCCCAGTTCTCAGGATATGTGGCATAACACACTGAGTTTTCTCTAATAAAGCTCTTCCCTTGCAACATGCACTTGAGGTTGTCATGGAATGATTTTTCAGGAAAAATAATAAAATCTTGGTTTACTTAAAACTGCCTGGGTTTGAATGGTAAATCTGAAAAAAAGAAAAAAAAGTTGATGCAACAATGATCTACACAGTCTTCAATATCATCTTTACTTTCAAGTTCAAACTGAGTTTTTATTGGAGCAGTTAAAGTTTTCCAGAGCTTTGTGACATTCTGGCGTTATAATAAGTACAATACATAAGCAATAACTTAAATATAATAATAATTTAAGATGTAGTGTAATTATTTCTTTTTAAGTGTTCTTGTGAAGGTCCTGATTTATTGTAACATTACTGCCTGGAGCTGAAAGCCAGCACAGACTGAGCATTTTGATACTTCAGTAAATGTACTTCATTTAAATGCATCTTGACTTTTTTTTTTTCACCTGTCTAGGATAGGTGATAAACTTGTCTTTATAGTGACCAAACTGAGTTGTCTTTTTTGTTCTAATATGGCAATTTTAGGATTACAAAGATAGTAGATGGCCAAATCTCAGTGGCTGGCAGTCAGACTGCTTTTCCTTTGAAGATCTCATATGCATATTTCTCATATGTTTCCAGAATGTGCAGCTGTGAAGTTGTGGGTTTTCCTTTTATTTTAGTTAAATGTAGGAAATGGGGAGGATTTAATTTCTTTAAGACAGAAGTCTCCAACCTTTATTGGAAGGGTAAAGGACTGATGGGATGTAACACTTGCCTTGAATGACATGCATTCTTCTTCTGTCTCCTCTCTTGTGGTTCCTTTTATGTTGGATCTTCTATAACTCAGTCCTGTACCATTCTTTGTTTAAGCATCTCCCGTTTCCTTTTAGCTAGTGCCTTCCTATTTTTTGTGTATTTCACTGCCTGTTGCACAGTTTTAAAAAAATCCTGGCCCAAAGCCTTTTATCAGAGACAAGTGGATTCTTTGAAATAGGTTTTTTTCACATCTGGATTGAAAAATGGTAAAAAGTATATGTATGCTGCCGGTAGAATTTCACCCTCCTGCAAATGTTTTATTTCAGCTGTAACTTATTATTCAATAGTGCTGAAACCAAAAATGTAGTATAATGAGGTCTGGCTGATGCTTTTAATTTTTCCACATGGCATACTAATCTGAAAGTTGTTGTGGTGTTCTTGGGACTGGATGTAGAAGATAAGAAGTAGGAACTATTAGAGAAATCTGCCTTATTTCTGAATTATGCCGTTGCGGAAAAGTTATTGGTGTTGTAGCTGATTTCTTATTGCATTAGTTTTCTTCTTAAAAGTGGCTTTGCTAATTATTTTGACATTTTAATTTTTCATTCCATCTTAAGTGTGATGAGGGGTATGAGCTCCCCATGCTTGTTGATGAGATGTCAGTATAAGAGATGTCCTTTTATCTCAGTAGACATGCCCAGAATTTCTAGGAGCTGGATTTCTGTTCACATATCTAAAGTCTCTGGTGTCAAACATTTCCTTCTCATGTGTTACAACTAAATGGGTTGGTGAAGCAGTGTAGCTCTGTGCCAGGATGAAATTTCAGTATAATATGCCTGTAACAGAGCTGATGGAATTTTCACTGAGCCAAAGGTAGCAGTGGAAGAAGTGAGAGCTGACACTGGGCTAAATGACTGCATGGTTTTCACAGTTATAAGAGTGTGGGCACAGTTTTTTCCCCTGTTGGCTGGTTGGAGATGTACAGATGGGTTACACATTGTGTCATAATAAATAAATGTTGTCAAATGTCTGCTCTGACCTGCTAAACTAAAAGGTAAAAATTCTGCAGTCTGGATAAGTTTATAATAAAAAGCTGGTTTTGGGTAAAGGTGAGGCAAACCAATATATCTTGACTTATGGATACTCAAAAAGACTCAATTTAAATTTGATAGACTTTCCTAAAAAACCATTTTAAGGTAACTGAAGAAATATTTGTGTTGAATTGTAAAGGTTTGAAATTCCCTCTGAGAAAGGATGTAGAGCCTGCTGTAGCTATTAGTGGTCATTTGAACTTCGTGGAAACTATTGAGTGTCTTGGGTTTGCTCTGTGGAATTCTTTTGAATGATCAGAATTGAGACACATTTATTAAGACACAAAAGTTCTCAAGAAAACCAGAGATGCTTGTGCTATTTAATGTAATAATAGTAGCTTAATGTCTTGGGCTATTTAAAAGTAATAATAATCAACATTTTTAAGAATGGTAAACATTGTATTTTCAGAAAATGAACATATGCCTTTGCAGGAGAAAAATAAAAACTCAATTGTTTGAAAATGCTCTTTTTTAATAGATTATGGAAGAAACAAATACACAGATTGCTTGGCCATCAAAGCTGAAGATTGGAGCAAAATCAAAAAAAGGTATTTGATTTTATTCTTATTATGGGGTGGGATTCATTGTTAGCATAGTAAAACCACAGAATAAAGAATTTGATTTTTAGAGTCAGTCATCAATACTGGTCACCTGCAGTGTTTTCATTTCAGTCTGCTGTTTTTTACAGAAATTTCTTGTTGAAGTTATCTTGGCTTTATATAGGTATTTCATACACAAACACATTTGAAGGAGCTTTGCAATTCTGTGAGTATTTAATCAATACTGTTGTACTTTTATATTAAGCATGTGTGCCTTCTGCTGTATGATTCTGCTATCTAATCAGAACAGTTTCTTTATTTTACAGCAGCCAAAGTCAGTGTTTCTGGTAACATTTCAGATGAGTGGGTGTTTTGTGGGTTTTTTTGTTTGTTTCTGTAGAGTACAAAGATGAGGGTTGGCCAAGCCCAGCAGGAACAGTAAATACTCATTGTGTCCCTGACAGGGACAGCCTGCATGCATTTTTGAGTTCTCTAAGAAACCTAAGTGGAGCTGTTTCTTAGGAATGACCAATATTATGTTTAAATTATGCTTCTTTTGGAAGTCCAGCCTATTAGTGTGAACTAGGTATACAGTCTGGAGTATCTTGCTTTGAAATAAACCTTTTTGTATTCTTAAGGAGTCATAGCTGTGACTGATTGAAAACAACACTTAATTTCTCTTCTGCACAAAAAAATTAAATTTGGTGTGATTTTTAACATTGCATGCATTTCTGTCCAGACTGATACCTATTTAAAAACCAAGAAAGTGAACTTGAGATAATTTCTATATTATATATAAAATGTATAGCTGGAGGTGTGGGCTAACCTTAGTAAATGAGTAAGATCTCTTGGGAAGAAAAATTATGTTTTTAGAAAGGTGCAACATTAATAAAACTTCTATGGTTTAAAGTGAGATTGTCTCTGAGGTACTTTCCCACATGGTATCAAAGTCCAAATTGATTTAATTTTTTCTCTTCCCCACTTGTATGGAAAAAGAAACTTGCTTAAATGGGGAAAATTGGGGGAAGAATTAAGACAGGGAAAAATGCTGGTGTTATGTATGTAGGCACTTGTCGCTCTGTTGGGAACGGTGAGAAGCAAGACACAGACTCTCTTGGGAGTTGAACAGAAAAGCTTAAGGTTTATTACCTCAGATCTTCTTTTACAGACTGATGCGTGGAAGTACAGAAAACACTTACTGGTCAGTGAACTAACACAGCACCATCACCACCCCTCGACCTTCTCTTGCAAGAAAACAAGGAACAGACAAACAGCACCTGCAAGGCTGTTTTCTGTCTCTGAGGATTGTTTTAATTCCTCCTTAGGATTTCCCAGGCCACTTTCTCAGGCAAGACTGAGAGTTATGCCGCCTGCTTTTCCACAGGCACCGTGCTCCCTGCTTCACAGTTAGCATCCATACTTTATTAGTGACCTCAAGTAGAAGATAATGTGGTGAAGCTCTATCAGTACATGGAATGAATTTGAGTACCATGAGAAATAAAACGGCTAAGAGTTATGAGCTGATAAAACTAAAAACTGAGGAAAAGGAGCACATTACAGCTGGGGCATACTGAGTGTGTCTGCAGTGGGGATATGATTATCCTGGAAAGTCTTCATGATGACAGAAACTTTAGATAGTGAGATAGTGATGTAAACAAGGCATTTTAGCAATATGCTATACTATTATAAAAAAAGTGCTTCAAATGCCTGTGGATTTCAGGGTGGCTCTGGAGTTAAGACTCGTACTCTCTAGCCAGTTCTGGTGTGCTAAATTTTGTGTATATACACCTAAGACAGTAAATTACAGCATAGGAGCAAAGAACCCCTTAAACCCGAGGTTCCTATGTCTTGTGAAATAAAATGTGGTTTATATGTTCTGTTTACACTTAATACCAATTGTTTGCAATTCTGTAACTTTCCATTTGCAGCTACAGCAGCTGTTTATATAGGGGTAAATATTCCAAGTGTTTAACATACTCTTAGATTCACTTAATGACATTTTGTGAGTGAGTGGAGAGTCTGCAACAAATAACTGGCTGGCTGTCCAGGGGCTTGAGCTCAGAACATGCTATCTCTGGGGGTCTCCTTGGCTGGGAACTGAGTGTCTGAGTCATTTGGTGAGGGAGCAGCAGCTATGGATGGACAGTGCTTTACCCCAGCCCTATGCTGGACCCAGCCATCATTAAGACATACCACATTTTTTGTATAGTTTTGCAATATAACTTGCCTGCAGTTTCAGCAGCTTCACATCCTGTGTGTTGTGGCCTTAGGTCATTCACAGCTTCCCTCCCAGTATAGGGGAAAAACAGTCATTAGGAAAACATTGCTTTTCTTTGAGATATTGGTCAATCTGTCACGAAGCACTTAGGGCTTAGTGGTATCGTTCTTCTCACTGCTGTTGACAGTTTTAATTTGGCACTACTCATAATAAATCAATAAGGACAGACAATGTTTTGTTTTGAATTGAAACAAAAGTACTGAAAGTTGCAGCCAAGGTATGCATAGTAAAATTCAACAAAGATGTGAAGATTAAATTCTGTACAAGATCCAGAATCTTTTAATGATCTTTTAGAAAACAATGTGCTATAGTGAAGCTGAAGCACAGAGTAGATGACTTGTGAACTTGTGTATTGTTTCTTTTCTGTTATATGGATTATAACTCTTAAATTGATGAGCCCAAAATTCTTTAAGTATCATAATGGTAATTCATTAACTTATACTCGAGAAATATTTTCTGGTGGGTTTTTTTTTGAATTGCAAAAGACTAATGTCTGAATTTAGCATAAGTAGATTTAAAAAAATTGATAATTCAAATTTATTATTTGAGTTTTCTAAAACACCACATCACAAAGCTAAATTTAAAAAGTTTAGAAAACACACAAACAGATACAAATCTTCCACAGCATCTTAAAACAATCCATTCTTTCAGGTTGCCAAAGACATCCCATAACATTAAGGATTTAGGGAGGGAAGTGAAAAATATAAAGCACTTCATGACTGATTCCATCAGTAATAGAAGAGTTGGCACTGTCACGGTTTGCTCTGCTTTGCACTGGTGCTTAGAGCTCAGCGTGTACCAAAGCCTCATGTTCTGGAGGTCTGAGATCTTCTCTAGTCTGGTGAATTAAAGACCAAATTGAGAGACAGTAACTTTTGCTCTCAACATGCTTTTTCACCCTGTTGTAGTTACTGTTCCTTTGGAATGCTGTTAATTGTCTTTTAAAGATTTATACAGTGGTATAAAGGCATGAGTAGATTGCCAAATTCTAAATGGTCAGATGCTATAGTTCCACAAACACTTTCCAAAATGGGATTTTCCCTCTCCCCTTCTGAAACACTGAGCTGTCTTGTTCTTGTTGGCCAGCCCTTTCTGCTGTGCTGTCATTGGAGCTTGCATGGGGGACCAGGGTGGCTTAAAACTAGCCATGGATAATTTTTACTTTTGGAGAGGGGGTATTCTTCTTCACTTGCTAGGTGTCTGAACCCTAACTATATGTGCTGATATGTTTCCCCATCTGTTTGTATGGATCTGGAATGCTTAATGCCTTGGAAGCAGGTTAATGTCACATTACTCACAAGCAGTGCTTTGTGGATGGGTATTGAAGGTGTTCTTCAGGAGATGGGTATATGGGAGTCCAGATTCCACCTATATTCCTCATTCCTTTTTATTTCTAAATTTTCCCTCCATACCCTGTGTCCTTTTGTATTCCAGCAGCCATAAAGAGGTAATGGGATATGTGTGTGCTCAGAATGCTGTTGAAATAGCTTTTGGGTAACAGCCACTATAAGAATCCCTTCAGCTCTTGGAAACTTAGTAGCTCTAAACAGGAAGATAGCCAGAGAGTTGGAGCAGGGAATATTTTGGGAAGGTATAAATGGTGGTAAGGGGAAATGCAAGATAAATTAAACTTAAGGAGCAGGTAGAACTCTGGGGTCTCTTCCACCATTTACTTTTAAAAAGGACTTCTCTCGCTCTTTTTTTCTTCCTCCCATATTTTCATTCCTCTTCTGTCTACTTTAGTCTCCAGCTCATTTTTTAATCTGTATCATATCCTGAAGTTACTGATTTATTTATTCTCTTTCTCTCTTGAGCTGCTGTTATTTTATTTTACCTCTTCTCTTATTTGCTGTTTCTAGCTTTGTGGCTTTTTGTTTTGCTTTTGTTTTTTTCTGGCTTTCCTCTCTTATAACTGATGCATTTTATGTTGGTCAATAAAAATCTAGTCCATGTCTGTTTATACTTCTTTCATTTGATTTTAGTTTTTACTAATTCTTTCATCTTTTTTAATAACTTCAAAAAATGTAAACTAGTTTCTGTTATCAAAGCATTTCCTACATGCTGTTTTTCATTAGCATATCTCAAACACAAGTACAGAGCATGTTAAATTCATATCCAAGGAGACTAGCAAGAAACATGGTGGCACTGAAGGCACTGGAAGGAAGGCAGCAATAATTAGCATTGGGCACTGCTGGAATTCATTGCCTGGCAATTTGATTTCTTACTTTTCATTAAACTTTGTCTTTTGCAAATAATCTTGCAAGCCAAGTGCAACTTGGCTGTTTGAATTTTTGTTGCCCTCTTTGTATCCTATGCTGTGAAAGTAATATGCACAATGAAGTTAATAACTGTAATATCACACTTGAGAAGTGAAGAGAGACTTCAGCCAAATTATTGTACCTCATTCTTGTACCTGAACAACATTCCAATAAACAAGGGAAGCACTTTGCCTGTTTCAGGAGGCGTTGTGATAAAAGCTAGAACCTCTAATTTTGTCAAAACAAATGTCACTGAATAGTGAACTCAAGGCCAAACTTGTATGGGAGTTACTGCCTTAGATATCTAGAGTAAGCTAAAACATTTGTCATTTCAGACCTCTAAATCAACTTCCAGTTGTTTCCCAGTACTGTGAAAGAAGCTGAAGTTTCTCTTTTCAGGTGAAACAGGGAGTGAGAGAACAAAGAATGGTGGTGTCAGGCTGTGTGGCTTTAGGAAAGTGTGCAAATAAGTTGGCAGGTTATTTCTTCTTTTGCCATGGGCTTTCTGATAAATCTTAAATCTGATTTTATGCTTTTTAGATAGTTTATTTTTCTTTTCAAAGTACCTATTTTTCTCAGTTTGGTTTGTCAATACAATGTTTTTTGAAAGGAGTGTGACCTGCTTTTAAAGCTAAACCTCTAGCAGTAAAATACCCCAGGAGCTGTTAATATATGAGTAGTTCAGAATTGTGCCTGCTAGTTCAGTGTCCCATGTGTGAGCACTTCATCATTTACACACGTGTTCCATGGAGGAATTACATCACTGCTTAAACACCAATGCATCATAAGTTATGCAATATTGCTCTTGGTACTGCAACTGAGCTGAATCCCACATTTGTACAAAAGTGAGACTGTCAAGCAGGAATTCCACACTGCAAAAAATCCCACCTCAGACTAATGGATGAATTTTGTCAATGCTCCTGTCCAAACCCAGTATTTTATTATTAAATATCAGTGATGATGGAAGAGTTAATAACCTTGCACAGCAGCATTATCTAGGAGTCTTGTGAACTTTAAACATCACTGTAACCTCTTGTAGCGTGTCTAGAAGTCTCTAGAGTTTCCTTCCCCCCAGGAAATGCCCAGCCAACCAAAAACCACAACCCCAAAAACTCCACCAAAGCAAAACAGCCCTAAACAAAGCAAAGGGCTCAGTGAGGCAGATGTTGAGAACCTTTGAGTAGAGGGAAAAGTACTTGTGTGCTATCAAGTGGGTTTGGACCCTTGCTTCAGGAGATTGTCATTACATTGAGAGTATTTCGTAGTAAATGGGAAGTTTAGTGGAATTAGATTTCTCTGCTTTCGGTTATTGCTGGGATTGCTGAAATACTGAAAGGATTTTGGTCTATGACACTAAATTTACATTACATACTTAATCTTTTTCTAAATACCAGGTGGCTTGCTGTTCTTCAGATGCTGGCATGTCTGCAAAGTGCAATTATATAACCTGAAATTTCCCCAAGAAATTGGCCAAGTCCTAGTTCAGTCAAATAAACGTAAAAGCAACTATAAAATGCCTAACAGTTTAGGCAATTTGCTTCTTTGTCTTACCTAATTCCTAAGCAGTAATGCTGTGCTCTATGTGGTCGTCTGCATATCTTCACTGAAGCAGTGGTGAAGAATTGGAAAATTGTAACAGGGAGTTCCAACAGGTGGAGCTCCCATGCTTGGAAGTGTTCAAAAAAAACCCAACAAACAAGCAGTCATGGCACAGCTTAATTGAAGAGGTGGTGTTCAGTCAAAGGCTGGACTTCATGATCTTGGAGGTCTTTTCCAGCCTTAAAGATCCTGTGATTCTATACAAAATAATGTTAGGATCACCTTATTTTTTAGGTCTTTGGTGTTTTCTTTAAGGCTTTACATATATGTTACTCCTTCTTAATATAGTTGCAGCCATAAGAGGTTCTTAGTGGTTTCCTTAAATGACTTCCTTCTTCTGGGCCAAAGAAACATTAGTAATTTTTTTTTTCATTTTCCTCACTGTATTATGCCTGATCTTAATTTTGTGAAAAAGTGATTTGGAGCTAGCTGTATTGTGGAAAATCAGCAGAAATTAAAGACTGCATATTTCAGAGGTGTTTTAAGTTGCATGAAAACATTTTCTAACAGAAGCTACTCTTCTTAGTTACAGTTGATTTTTTAATTCTTTCAGTATAGAAGTGAATCCTGCTACTTTTCTAAAGACTATGCCCATATAAAGTGTGGGGTAAAAGTACTCATGTTAATATGATTACAAGTCCTCCTATAATTTCATTCACTTCTAAAATTGCGATTTCTTCATTTGTAGCCACATATAACCTCTACAGGTGCATTAAAATGTTGTGAATAATAGGAAACAGAACTTCATGTGCTGGAATTGCTTGTGTGCCTTCCACTACTTATCTCTGTTGCTGATTTATCAATCTTAAAGGAAAACACTCTCTACTGTAAATTACTGCAGAAGGAATTAATATTTTGTGTTCCTGTAAATGCAGCAAGGCACTGAGTTTTATTTTGCACCTTTATTTCATCTTAAATGCTGAATCAGCCCCACCTGGGAAGGTCACACAGCATCCCAGGACTACTAAGTGCTTCAGACCTGTTAACGAACCAAGGACTCTAACAATGGCTTTTTATAGCTTGGATCAACTCCTGCTCTTGACCTACTTTCATATCTTTGTGTACTGTTTCTGGTTACAATAATTGTAGCTTCTGCTGTTCTCACCAAAAAAACCCCAAAGCCAAAACAGAAAAAGTGAATGTGGGATATAATCAGCTAATTTTCCTACCCTAAATTTAGTGCTATGAATAGCCATTTAATTGGTTTAGAGCTTTAAGCTCTAAATATAAAAAAAAAGGGGGTGGGGGAATTAATCAGGCCCTTGGAGATCTGCAGTGATATGTGTTTTTCTGACAAACTTGAGCTTCTCACCCCCTCAGATGCTTTTGAAAATTGTGCCAACTGCCCTGAAAGGCTATACCCCAATTCTTAGTAGGAGCCAAATGTGTAGAGCGATGACTCTTTCTGTTCCATGGTCTTTAGCTAGGGATGTAGTGATGCAGAGAAGAGAGCACCTCAACCCCTGAAGTGCCTAGAAGCACTTACAGAGGTAACTTTTATATTAGATCATGATCAAGGTTTAATTTATTTAGTCTCAGCAGTGATTTCAGTGTGCACATCAATGAAAGTGTTGGCTCAACTTGCCCAAAGTCATCCCACAGAGTCATTCTTACAGAGAAAGCAATGTGCTTTATCCCTGCTGGAACTCTGTCAGCCACTCAAAGGCTGCTGCTGCTACAAGGTTTAGGCCCTGACAGCTTTTGGGTGCCTTCCCTTGCTCGTGTGCAGCCCCACCCTTAAAGACAAGGAAATAGTGCCCTGTCCATAACTGATTCAGTGAGGTGAGGGAGGTGCTGGTTTGGTGGTACTGGGGCACCTGTTCCCTCAGGAGAGGAGCTTTTCACCTGGTTACACAGCAGGCAACAGAGAGGTGCTGCAAGATGGGCTTTTTCACTTCATCAGTCTTTTCCAGAGTCTGTAAATGGAAAGGGAACCCCACTGCAGCAGTTTGAGACACCTTCATGTAGTAAGAGTAGGCACAATGATTTTTGATCACCAGACCCCAGGACAGCCTTATTCCATTTGTTGTGAATAATGATAAAGGTGCACTCACTTGGGCCTTTTGCAAGCACTTGGAAAGGCAAGACTGGTAACTACTTCTGCTAAAAACAAAATCAAGGGAGACACGATTGTTTCTACAGCTGGAAAACAGCACAATTGTGGTCTTCCCTCTCTCTCCTGCCTTGCTGCATGCTTCCAGCCTGTCCCCTGCCTCCATAGCTCCCTGCTAGGCAGCTCAGCCCTGCAGGCTGGCATGCCCTGGTGCCAGTCCCACTGACGCAGGGGGCATTCAGGGCTGCTGGGTTATGTGGGCCAGCACTCTTTTGTCAGTAGAATTTTTCCTAAAGCTGTTTAGTTTTGGTTCCCAAGGTATAAAGTTGTGGGTCTGACTTTTATACCAGTTCAGCAAAGGTTTTCTCAAAAATCTGGGCATTTAAATGCCTTTTCCTTGTTGGTGCCCATGACAACAGAACCATTGGTTTGGGTATTCTGTGTCAGCTCTCTGTGTGCAGCAAAATTCCTTTGCAGCTCTTACTTGACCTCACTAAAAACAGGAAAAAAGATTCACCCTGTTATGCAATTGTCCATCTAAGAACTGTGTATACAAGTAGATTTCTTAAAAAAAAAATATGCTCATATCTTAAAAGATATGATTTGCACATATAAAGATGAATTGCACATATAATTTTGCAATGGAATTGAAAACTGCTCATGCCAGGAGATAAAGGGTGCTCTGCAATGTTTCTTGAAAATGCTGGCAGTATTTGGGGAGGGGGAAGCAAAATGGTTTCTTATCTATGCAGTTGCTTCATAAAATAAAATTTCAGTCAGATCTGGTACATGGTCTGAGAAATTACAAGTTTTTTCTGTTCCTTAGAATGGCATTAAACTTATTTTTGTGCTTGACCTTGTTGCAGCAAAACTAAACCTATTTGTATTACTCTAGTACTTTTAGCTTTAGAGAAGGGGTTGTTCATCCTCTTGAGTATTTTTCATGAGAGAGGATGAACTCTTGGTGTTAAGTGTCAGTAGTACATTTTTGTTCTTTTATCACCATGTACTTTTTCCTGGATTTGGTTGGAGAAGTGTTAAAGAAGGGCAAGTGTCATGTTTCATCTTTTTTTAAGTATCAGTGTTTCAATCCTAGTGGTTGAGAAAAGGTGTAAAGGGATGTTGAAAAATTCTTGCTTCCAAAATAATGCATTATTGTATGCAAATATCTGATACTAATATGAATCACTAAGGGATGCTAATTTCAACACACCAATTATGCATTAAGCATTGTTCAGTGTGTGGCAAGGATATGTCAGGTTAATAAACCAGATTTGAATTCTTGTTTTGATTTGGAACAAAAAGTGGCTTGAGTGGAGGGGGCCAGAACCCTCCAGCTCTCAAAACCAAAGAGAAACAAAGATACATGATGGAAATCTACTTAAGAATCTTGTTACAGTTTGGAGGAAAAAAAAAAAAAAGAATCATATGCCCTTGAATATTACTGGTGAGAACACTACATTTTATACTTTGAAGCAATTATATCTAATGTATGATACTCTGTAGCTGACCAAAAAATTACAGTATTTCCAGTTTCTTGATACAGTGTTTGTAAGAGCCTTCCCCAAGGAGACTTTCCTGGGAATGGGAGCGCTGGCAGGTAGGGCTGGCTACTGCATTCTTCACTCCAATCCTGATCAAGTTCTAGAAACCTTCTGAAATTACATGAGTATCATCATCTCCCTCTAAAATTGATGTGTTACTAGTAAAATTCTGATATTTTTGTGTGCTTTGATTTCAAGCATTCCTTTATACTGTGCATTCTAAATATAGACAGAGTCCATGCTAAAGACCAAGTGCAAACTTACAAAACCATCATTGATAGCAATTCCAGTCTCTTTAATGACTTCCTCTGGAAACTGTAATTTGAATCCTGTGATTTTTCTGAAGTAGCAGTAGGAGGGAATATCTGAAAAATAGCTGTAATACAGTTTTCAGAATTTTAAACTTTACATCTGTACAGACTTAACCTTGTATAAAACTGTGCTGGTCATTTGATTACTTTATTATTTGGGAAGGCTAACATTTTCTGTAAATAAGTCAAATCTAAAGAGAATTCCAGGCATAGCTAGTACTCTGGTGACTTTTTTGGTCCAGATTTTTAATGTTTAAAAAATTGTGTTTTTACAGGAAATGCTTGTTGAGCACTCTGGTAGTTTTGGCTTAGGAATTGGTTTTGTTTAGCTGGGGAGACCAAATCCATCTGGCAGTGCTCACCAGCCATGGCCAGTCTCAGAGGGCTGTTGGCAACATGTTCTCCCTGTGTTAACTCCTGTGAAAGGGAAAGGCAAATGAGCTCTTGTTAGTGGGAACAAAGCTGTGGGAAAGGACAGAGTTGGGAATGGAGCAGAGACTTCCAGAGAGACACTGAGAGGAAATGAGAGGCTGATGAGGAGACTGAAGCCAGTTGGAAAGAGGTAGGTGGGATGGCAGGAAAAGTGAGGTTAGAGTGGGAGTCCTAAATGAGGGTTTTGAAAGAATAGCATAATAAAGAGTTAGTGACAAAGATGGTGTAAAGATAATGGGAAAACAGATGGGAGGTGCAAAGGAGGAAGATGGTGAAAATGCATATTCCAAAAAGTGGAGGGGAGGATTACAGCCTTGTGTTGGTCGGTGTCTGGCATGAATTTCCAATACATATCCTTGTCTTGGAAATTAGATCAGACACAATTCTGAGGTTCTTACTTAATGAATATCCTAAGGAAAATCTAGGAAATGCTACTGTATTGATGTGTACTTTCATTACTGTCCTAGACCAGTGTCAGTGCCTAGATTCAATGTCTAGCATGTCACTATTCCCATCCAATATTTTTGTGCAGCTTCCATGAAGATGCAGTTTTGATGGCTGCAATTTAAATTTATTCAACATTTACCAGATGTCTTGTCTTGAGTCAAAACATATGTATGACTTAAAATACCAGGAACCCTAAATATGATTTCTAGTTCATGGGAGCTGAGGATATTGGCAATTTCTACTAAAAATCATGAAACAGAATTAGAATGTGTGCAACTAACCCAAGATGGCAATAAAAAGGATTAATTTTTAGTGCAGCTTTCATCCAGCTGATTTGGTTTGTGTCCAGTGCAGTGTCAAATAATGTAAACTTGTTTTCGCAGTGCTGAGGAGTCTAGTAGCCAAACTGTGAACATGCTGGGCTTCAGGAAAGTGCAAGCTGTTTTGCTGTGTTGTCCTCTGTTTTGCTGTAGAGTCCTCTAATGCCAAACAGCTCACACTGAGATTTCCAGCCATAAATTTGTAGCCATACCATGTGCAAAACTCATTCCTGTGTGTAGTTCCCCTCTGCTGTTCCTACTGCTCTGAGTGCAGTGAGCAGCAAAGCTCATGTTCAGCTCTCCTGCCTTTGGGAACTGTCATGTGAAGGACTGCAAAGGTGAATTGACTTGCTCTTAGATGCACATTTGGTCACATCAAAGAAATCTGAATTGGCAGATTGAACGTGTGCTTTCTGTGAGGGAAAGAAATACTGAAAGTGGCTATTCGTGTGCATAATTGTATTTGCTTCTTGAGGATTTGCTTACTGAAGGATGCAGGAAGGAATCCCTGTAGGAATGTCATGACAGTGTATACAGTGCATTTGGGAGGGGAGCAAATTTTGGATTCCATAAGTAAAGATGGAGCTAGTTCCAGAGTGTTGGGGTTGGAAGAAAAAGAAACCAAAATAAACTACTATAGAGAAGGCCATTTATAGCATAAATTATTGGTAGAATGTCAGATAAAGATAAGAAAGCTATTACAAAATGGGTTAGCTGACTCATTATATTGAAAATTGCTTCTTAGCAGTGTAAGCAGCATATAAGCCCAAAAGAAGAAATTGTCAAGAAATAAGATACTCTTGGCCATTTCCTCTTTTTCTCTTGTCTTCCTAATGTACAATGACAGACACAGATATTTTTTTCATATTTTTTGCTTCTTCATCTTCTGTTATTTTTGCAGATAAGACTTTAACCCCAGTCATTGCCAGCATCAGCAGCAACTGAAAATGAACATCTGGTAACTTAGAATGCCTAAACTGCAATTTCTAAATCTGTGTCTGCAAGTGGTGCCCTTTGCTGTTCTGTTCTCATCTGCTGGCAGGGAAAAGATATGGGCAAGAGCTGTGGAGAGAGGTGGTGCTGTTTACTTCCTGATATTAAGATGGGTTTTTGTTTTCCCAACCTCTTTCAGTTGCCAGTGCCTTAATTGCCCTAATGATTTTCCTTTTTCCTTTTTCCTTTTTCCTTTTTCCTTTT